>NC_057813.1:411776462-411820449 GCF_018294505.1 Triticum aestivum | reverse complement strand
GGGCTTGTGGTGCTACGCAGCGAGGAGAAGAAGGTCGACCGGCGGAGCGGCATCGAGAAGTAATCTGGACGGGATGAAACCGAAGGCGAAGGCGAAGGCAAAGAGCGATGGCTGGCCACACGTGGCAAGGAAACGGTGGCAAATACCGACCCAAAATCACCCCCTGTCAAATGGAGCCCATCGCGTCCCCGCAGCCCCGATTCACCAGGAAGCAGTAATTCCTGGGAGCTTAGAAACTGTACTGACTAGCTAGATTCAGAGCACATATGCTTTTGACATTTCAGCCACAACTTTGTCCGCTCGATCAAGATCGGTGTGGAATGTTCCCCGGATCCTACACGGCGGCATCCCCGGGTAATCTGCCCTGTCACACGATCTCCCCTCATAAAATCTGACTGGTTTTGGCATTGGCAATAGAAAAACGGAATAATTGCTGTAGAACAACATTTTTAACAGGGTCGTATGTGGTATGTGGCTGGGTCAATAGTCTGTCCAGCTACACGTACGTCAGGTGCCGTCTGTTTGCTTAGCCATGGTGATGGAGGTCGGCCAATACACCTACGCTTCGTGCATGCATGAACCCGTTGGAGAAATTGGTTCAGTCTTCAGAGATAGGCACGTGACATCATCGGCCGTAGCAGTTTCAGATTACACGCCAACATGGCGCATTTCGCTGTGTTAGGAGTCAGACCAAAATTTTCACCAACAGTCCAAATTTTTAGTGGAATACTCATTTTTTTATATACTTCATGTCCTATTAGCTTTTATGCCATTATATTTGTATTGATAATTTTTACTTGTCTCTACTATTAAAGGGGAGTTGGCAATAGCACGAAAGAGAAATAATCGCAACACACCAGTCTCGTTTTCCTCCCCTAACCCTAGACGGCAAGGGAAAACTTTCCCCTCCAGACTTCTCGGGCGAGCCCGTTGATTCGCCTCCCCTCTGCCCGTCCTCTGGCGGGTGATGGGGAGGGGAATCTCAGTGCCTCCGCTCCAATTAGTAATTTAGGTTAGGGTTTTTAGCCTTCGCAGGCGCGACGTTTTGGTGGATGGTTGCGCTTCTCCTTCGAGTTTGTCTACCGGGCTTCGTGAAGGAAATATGCCCTAGAGGCAATAATAAAGTTATTATTTATTTTCTTATTTCATGATAAATGTTTATTATTCATGCTAGAATTGTATTAACCGAAAAGTTAGTATATGTGTGAATACATAGACAAACATAGTGTCACTAGTATGCCTCTACTTGACTAGCTCGTTAATCAAAGATGGTTAAGTTTCCTAACCATAGACATGAGTTGTCATTTGATTAACGGGATCACATCATTAGAGAATGATGTGATTGACTTTACCCATTCCGTTAGCTTAGCACTTGATCGTTTAGTATGTTACTATTGCTTTCTTCATGACTTATACATGTTCCTATGACTATGAGATTATGCAACTCCCGTTTACCGGAGGAACACTTTGTGTGCTACCAAACGTCACAACGTAACTAAGTGATTATAAAGGAGCTCTACAGGTGTCTCCGAAGGTACATGTTGAGTTGACTCCGATTGTCGGAGAGGTATCTCTGGGCCCTCTCGGTAATGCAAATCACTATAAGCCTTGCAAGCAATGTGACTAATGAGTTAGTTGCGGGATGATGCATTACATAACGAGTAAAGAGACCTGCCGGTAACGAGATTGAATTAGGTATCGAGATACCGACGATCGAATCTCAGGCAAGTAACATACCGGTGACAAAGGGAACAACGTATGTTGTTATGCGGTTTGACCGATAAAGATCTTCGTAGAATATGTAGGAGCCAATATGAGCATCTAGGTACCGCTATTGGTTATTGACCAGAGACGTGTCTCGATCATGTCTACATAGTTCTCGAACCCGTAGGGTCTGCACGCTAAAGTTAGATGACGGTTATATTATGAGTTTATGTGTTTTGATGTACCGAAGATAGTTCAGAGTCCCGGATGTGATCACGGACATGACGAGGAGTCTCGAAATGGTAGATACATGAAGATTGATATATTGGACGACTATATTCGGATACCGGAATGGTTCCGGGGGTTATCAGATGTATACCGGAGTACCGGGGGGTTACCGGAACCCCCCGGGGGGTTAATGGGCCTCATGGGCCCAAAGTGGAGCAGAGGAGGGGCGGCCAAGGCGGGCCGCGCGCCCCCTTCCCCTCTAGTCCGAATAGGACAAGGAGGGGGGGCGGCACCCCCCTTTCCTTCCTCCTCTCTCCCCTTCCTTCCCCTCTCCTACTTGGACAAGGAAAGGAGGGAGTCCTACTCTCGGTGGGAGTAGGACTCCTCCCTAGCGCGCCCTCCCCTGGCCGGCCGCCCCTCCCCCTTGGTCCTTTATATACGGGGGCAGGGGGCACCTCTAGACACAACAATTGATCCTTGAGATCTATTAGCCGTGTGCGATGCCCCCCTCCACCATATTCCACCTCGATAATATCATAGCGGTGCTTAGGAGAAGCCCTGCGTCGGTAGAACATCATCATCGTCACCACGCCGTCGTGCTGACAGAACTCTCCCTTGAAGCTCGGCTGGATCGGAGTTCGAGGGACGTCATCGAGCTAAACGTGTGCTGAACTCAGAGGTGCCGTGCGTTCGGTACTTGATCGGTCGGATCATGAAGACGTACGACTACATCAACCGTGTTGTGCTTCCGCTTCCGCTTACGGTCCACGAGGGTACGTGGACACACTCTTCCCTCCCGTTGCTATGCATCACCATGATCTTGCGTGTGCATAGGATTTTTTTTGAAATTACTACATTCCCCAATAGTGGCATCCGAGCCTGGTTTTATGCGTAGATGTTATATGCATGAGTAGAACACAAGTGAGTTGTGGACGATACAATTCATACTGCTTACCAGCATGTCATACTTTGGTTCGGCGGTATTGTTGGATGAAGCGGCCCGGACCAACATTACACGTACGCTTACGCGAGGCTGGTTCTACCGACGTGCTTTGCACATAGGTGGATGGCGGGTGTCAGTTTCTCCAACTTTAGTTGAACCGAGTGTGGCTACGCCCGGTCCTTGAGAAGGTTAAAACAACACTAACTTGACGAACTATCGTTGTGGTTTTGATGCGTAGGTAAGAACGGTTGTTTCTCAGCCCATAGCAGCCACGTAAAACTTGCAACAACAAAGTAGAGGACGTCTAACTTGTTTTTGCAGGGCATGTTGTGATGTGATATGGTCAAGACGTGATGCTATATTTTATTGTATGAGATGATCATGTTTTGTAACCGAGTTATCGACAACTGGCAGGAGCCATATGGTTTTCGCTTTATTGTATGCAGTGCAATCGCCTTGTAATTGCTTTACTTTATCACTAAGCGGTAGCGATAGTCATAGAGGCAATAGGTGGCAAAACAACAACGATGCTACGATGGAGATCAAGGTGTCGCGCCGGTGACGATGGTGATCATGACGGTGCTTCGGAGATGGAGATCACAAGCACAAGATGATGATGGCCATATCATATCACTTATATTGATTGCATGTGATGTTTATCCTTTATGCATCTTATTTTGCTTTGATTGACGGTAGCATTATAAGATGATCTCTCACTAAATTTCAAGGTATAAGTGTTCTCCCTGAGTATGCACCGTTGCGAAAGTTCTTCGTGCTGAGACACCACGTGATGATCGGGTGTGATAGGCTATACGTTCAAATACAACGGGTGCAAAACAGTTGCACACGCGGAATACTCAGGTTAAACTTGACGAGCCTAGCATATACATATATGGCCTCGGAACACTAAGACCGAAAGGTCGAGCGTGAATCATATAGTAGATATGATCAACATAATGATGTTCACCATTGAAAACTACTCCATCTCACATGATGATCGGACATGGTTTAGTTGATTTGGATCACGTGATCACTTAGATGATTAGAGGGATGTCTATCTAAGTGGGAGTTCTTAAGTAATATGATTAATTGAACTTTAATTTATCATGAACTTAGTCCTGATAGTATTTTCCAAATTATGTTGTAGATCAATAGCTCGCGTTGTTGCTTCCCTATGTTTTATATGTGTTCCTAGAGAAAACTAAGTTGAAAGATGATAGTAGCAATGATGCGGACTGAATCCGTGATCTGAGGTTTATCCTCATTGCTGCACAGAAGAATATGTCCTTGATGCACCGCTAGGTGACAGACCTATTGCAGGAGCAAATGCAGACGTTATGAACGTTTGACTAGCTCAATATGATGACTACTTGATAGTTTAGTGCACCATGCTTAACGGCTTAGAATCGGGACTTCAAAGACGTTTTGAACGTCATGGACCATATGAGATGTTCCAGGAGTTGAAGTTAATATTTCAAGCAAATACCCGAGTTGAGAGATATGAAGTCTCCAACAAGTTCTATAGCTAAAAGATGGATGAGAATTGCTCAACTAGTGAGCATGTGCTCAGATTGTCTGGGTACTACAATCGCTTGAATCAAGTGGGAGTTAATATTCCAGATAAAATAGTGACTGACAGAGTTCTCTAGTCACCATCACCAAGTTAGTAGAACTTCGTGATGAACTATAGTATGCAAGGGATGACAAAAACGATTCCCGAGCTCTTCGTGATGTTGAAATCGACGAAGGTAGAAATCAAGAAAGAACATCAAGTGTTGATGATTGACAAGATCACTAGTTTCAAGAAAAAGGCAAAGGGAAAGAAAGGGAACTTCAAGTAGAATGGCAAGCAAGTTGTCACTTCCATGAAGAAGCCCAAAGCTAGACTAAAGCCTGAAATTGAGTGCTTCTACTGCAAAAGGAAATGGTCATTGGAAGCGGAAATACCATGAATATTTGGTGGATAAGAAGGATGGCAAAGTGAACAAGGGTATATTTGATATACAGGTTATTGATGTGTACCTTACTAGTGTTTATAGTAGCCCCTGGGTATTTGATACTTGTTCGGTTGCTAAAAATTAGTAAATCGAAATAGGAGATACAGAATAAACAGAGACTAGTTGAGGGTGAAGTGACGATGTATGTTGGAAGTGGTTCCAAGATTGATATGATCATCATCGCACACTCCCTTACTTTTGGGATTAGTGTTAAACCTAAATAAATGTTATTTGGCGTTTGCGTTGAGCATGAATATGATTTGATCATGTTTATTGCAATACAGTTATTCATTTAAAGTCAGAGAATAATTGTTATTTTGTTTACATGAATAAAGCCTTCGATGGTCATACACCCAATGAAAATAGTTTGTTGGATCTCGATTGTAGTAATACACATATTCATAATATTGATGCCAAAAGATGCAAAGTTGAAATGATAGTGCAACTTATTTGTGGCACTGCCGTTTGGGTCATATCGGTGTAAAGCACATGAAGAAACTCCATGCTGATGGGTTTTTGGAATCACTTGATTATGAATCATTTGATGCTTGCGAACCGTGCCTTTTGGGCAAGATAACTAAAACTCCGTTCTTCAGAACAATGGAACGAGCTACTAATTTACTGGAAATAATACATAGCGATGTATGCGATCCAATGAGTGTTGATGGTCGTGGAAAGTATCGTTATTGTCTAACCTTCACAGATGATTTGAGCAGATATGGGTATATCTACTTAATGAAACACAAGTATGAAACATTTGAAAAGTTCAAAGAATTTCAGAGTGAAGTGGAGAATCATCGTAACAGGAAAATAAAGTTTCTACAATCTGATCGTGGAGGAGAATATTTGAGTTACGAATTTGGACTTCATATAAAACAATGTGGAATAGTTTCATAGCTCACGCCACCTGGAACACCACAAAGTTATGGTGTGTCCGAACATCGTAACCGCACTTTACTGGATATGGTGCAATCTATGATGTATCTTACCAATTTACCACCATCGTTTTGGGGTTATGCATTAGAGACAGCTGCATTCACTTTAAATAGGGCACCATCAAAATCCGTTGAGACGACGCCTTATGAACTGTGGTTTGGCAAGAAACCAAAGTTGTCGTTTCTTAAAGTTTGGGGCTGCGATGCTTATGAGAAAAAGTTTCAACCTGGTAAGCTTGAACCCAAATCGGAGAAGTGCGTCTTCATAGAATACCCAAAGGAAACTATTGGGTAGACCTTCTATCATAGATCCAAAAGCAAGATATTCGTTGCTAAGATGGATCCTTTCTAGAGAAGGAGTTTCTCTCGAAAGAAGTGAGTGGGAGGAAAGTAGAGCTTGATAAGGTAATTGTACCTTCTCCCGAATTGGAAAGTAATTCATCACAGAAATCAGTTCCGGTGATTCCTACACCAATTAGTGAGGAAGCTAATGATGATGATCATGAAACTTCAAATTAAGTTACTACAGAACCTCGTAGGTCTTCCAAAGTACAGTACGCACCAGAGTGGTACGGTAATCCTGTTCTGGAAGTCATGTTACTAGACCATGATGAACCTACGAAGTATGAGGAAGTGATGATGAGCCCAGATTCCACGAAATGGCTTGAGGCCATGAAATCTGAGATAGGATCCATTTATGAGAACAAAGTGTGTACTTTGGTGGAGTTGCCCGATGATCGGCAAGCCATATTGTATAAATGGATCTTCAAGAGGAAGACAAACGCTGATAAGTAGTGTTACTATCTACAAAACTCGACTTGTCACAAAAAGTTTTTTGACAAGTTCAAGGTGTTGAATACATGAGATTTTCTCACTCGTATCGATGCTTAAGTCTATCCGAATCATGTTAGCAATTGCCACATTTTATGAAATCTGGCAAATGGATGTCAAAACTGCATTCCTTAATGGATTTATTAATGAATAGTTGTATATGATGCAACCAGAAGGTTTTGTCAATCCTAAAGGTGTTAACAAAATGTACAAGCTCCAGCGATCCATCTATGGACTGGTGCAAGTATCTCAGAGTTGGAATATACGCTTTGATGAGTTGATCAAAGCATATGGTTTTATACAAACTTTTGGAGAAGCCTGTATTTACAAGAAAGTGAGTGGGAGCTCTGTAGCATTTTCTAAAACTATATGTAGATGACATATTGTTGATTGGAAATGATATAGAAATTCTGGATAGCATAAAAGGATACTTGAATAAGAGTTTTTCAAAGAAAGACCTTGGTGAAGCTGCTTACACAGAGCATCAAGATCTATAGAGATAGATCAAGACGCTTGATGAGATTTTTCAATGAATACAAACCTTGATAAAATATTGAAGTAGTTCAAAATAGAACAGTCAAAGAAGGAGTTCTTGCGTATGTTGCAAGGTGTGAAGTTGAGTAGACTCAAAACCCGACTATGGCAAAAAATAGAAAGAGAATGAGAAGTCATTCCCTATGCCTCGGTCATAGGTTCTATAAAGTATGCTATGCTGTGTACCAGACCTATTGTATACCTTGCTCTCAGTTTGGCAAGGGAGTACAATTTTGATCTAAGAGTAGATCACTGGACAGCGGTCAAGAATATCCTTAGTGAGGACTAAGGAAATATTTCTCGATTATGGAGGTGATAAAAGAGCCCGTCGTAAAGAGTTACATCGGTGCAAGCTTTTACACCAATCCAGATGACTCTAAGTCTCAATCTAGATACATATTGAAAGTGGGAGCAATTAGCTAGAGTAGCTCCATGCAGAGCATTGTAGACATATAATATTTGCAATATACATATGGCTCTAAATGTGACAGACCCGTTGACTAAACTTCTCTCACGAGCAAAACATGATCATACCTTAGTACTCTTTGGGTGTTAATCACATAGTGATGTGAACTAGATTATTGACTCTAGTAAACCCTTCGGGTGTTGGTCACATGACGATGTGAACTATGGGTGTTAATCACATACAGATGTGAATATTGGTGTTAAATCACATGGTGATGTGAACTAGATTATTGACTCTAGTGCAAGTGGGAGACTGAAGGAAATATGCCCTAGAGGCAATAATAAGGTTATCATTTATTTCCGTATTTCATGATAAATGTTTATTATTCATGCTAGAATTGTATAGGCTGAAACTTAGTACATGTGTGAATACATAGATAAACATAGTGTCACTAGTATGCCTCTACTTGACTAGCTCGTTAATCAAAGATGGTTAAGTTTCCTAACCATAGACATGAGTTGTCATTTGATTAACGGGATCACATCATTAGAGAATGATGTGATTGACTTGACCCATTCTGTTAGCTTAGCACTTGATCGTTTAGTATGTTGCTATTGCTTTCTTCATGACTTATATATGTTCCTATGACTATGAGATTATGCAACTCCTGTTTACCAGGGGAACACTTTGTGTGCTACAAAACATCACAACGTAACTGGGTGATTATAAAGGAGCTCTAGAGGTGTCTCCGAAGGTACATGTTGAGTTGGCGTATTTCGAGATTAGGATTTGTCACTCCGATTGTCGGAGAGGTATCTCCGGGCCCTCTCGGTAATGCACATCACTATAAGCCTTGCAAGCAATGTGACTAATGAGTTAGTTGCAGGATGACGCATTACATAACGAGTAAAGAGACTTGCCGATAACGAGATTGAACTAGGTATTGAGATACCGACGATCGAATCTCGGGTAAGTAACATACCAATGACAAAGGGAACAACGTATGTTGTTATGCGGTTTGACCGATAAAGATCTTCGTAGAATATGTAGGAGCCAATATGAGCATCCAGGTTCCGCTATTGGGTATTGACCGGAGACGTGTCTCGGTCATGTCTACATAGTTCTCGAACCCGTAGGGTCTGCACGCTTAAAGTTAGATGACGGTTATATTATGAGTTTATGTGTTTTGATGTACCGAATATAGTTTGGATTCCCAGATGTGATCACGGACATGACGAGGAGTCTCGAAATGGTCGTGACATGAAGATTGATATATTGGACGACTATATTCGGACACCGGAATGGTTCCGGGGGTTATCGGATGTATACCGGAGTACCGGGGGGTTACCGGAACCCCCCGGGGGGTTAATGGGCCTCATGGGCCCAAAGTGGAGCAGAGGAGGGGCGGCCAAGGCGGGCCGCGCGCCCTCTTCCCCTCTAGTCCGAATAGGACAAGGAGGGGGGGCGGCGCCCCCCTTTCCTTCCTCCTCTCTCCCCTTCCTTCCCCTCTCCTACTTGGACAAGGAAAGGAGGGAGTCCTACTCTCGGTGGGAGTAGGACTCCTCCCTAGCGCGCCCTCCCCTGGCCGGCCGCCCCTCCCCCTTGGTCCTTTATATACGGGGGGCAGGGGGCACCTCTAGACACAACAATTGATCCTTGAGATCTATTAGCCGTGTGTGGTGCCCCCCTCCACCATATTCCACCTCGATAATATCGTAGAGGTGCTTAGGCGAAGCCCTGCGACGGTAGAACATCATCATCGTCACCACACCGTTGTGCTGACGGAACTCTCCCTCAAAGCTCGGCTAGATCGGAGTTCGAGGGACGTCATCGAGCTGAACGTGTGCTGAACTCGGAGGTGCCGTGCATTCGGTACTTGATCGGTCGGATTGTGAAGACATACGACTACATCAACCGCGTTGTGCTAACGCTTCCGCTTACGGTCTACGAGGGTACATGGACACACTCTCCCCTCTCGTTGCTATGCATCACCATGATCTTGAGTGTGCGTAGGATTTTTTTTTTGAAATTACTACGTTCCCCAACACTTCGATCCTGCTCGAGTTTGTCTGGACCTAGTCGACGGAGCTCTGGCGTAGATTCCCGTCGCCTTCTTGGAGCCTTGAGGTTAAGGTTTCTCATCATGTGACAAGATTTGGTGTCAGATGCTTCAGATATATGCAAGGGTTTAACTACAATGACTCCTCCAGGGCGCTGGTCCTTAGGGGAATGTGCACAAAGACTTCCTGGTTGTCATTGACAAGGTTTAACCCAGCTGTGGTAAGGGAGTGGCTGCAGTAGTCGTTCGGTGGTCTCGTAATTTTAATGTAATTTTTATTATCTTTGAAATGTTTTGTACATTCGGTGAACTTATAATAGATCTAATGCTTTTTGCAGAAAATTGGGAGTTGGTAGGGTCGTCTCCCTTGGTTTTTTCCTCGCCACACCTCATTCGTTCTCTGGTTTTCTGTTGGACATTTAGTAATCTCAATTAGTGGCGCACAAAATGAAAAGCAACACAAAAGGAATAACTTGGAATAATCTAAACTAAAATTGGCACTTTGCCAAAACCATGTCATGCATTAACTCAATCAAATCAAATCTTCGCAAAATCTACACTAAATCCAAAGTTTCCCTACTAGTACTACGTACTCATACCCAAATCAAATCAAATCTTACCAAACCCTCAACTAAATCAATACTTTCTTTTCTTCTTCGATCCATACACATATCAGTTAAGTCTTACCAATATCTAAATATGGTTGATGTCCAAAAACAATAGAAAATAGGAACTGGCCTTTGGCATTAGATTAATAAGTTAGTCAAAGTAAAAATGATATAAATTATGTACATTCTGTTATTACCATAAGACTGAAGTGCCAAAGAATATTTATTCGGTGGGTAGAAATAACATATCTCCTAGTTTTCTTAGATCTAACAAAAACCTGGGTCGTACTTTGTGTGCAACTATGTCCGTAGAGCTATTACAAGTGCGCTTACCAAGGCTACGATATTGAGAAGCACAATGTGAGACCTTCCCAGGAAACACATGTTGTGAGAAACACATGTGAACTAAAGAAAGGTGCATACTTGATCTTCATGAGATCTTTCACTATAAAAAGGGATATATTCGATTTCTTTCCATTGCATTGGGCATCTAGAGTTTAGAGTTTTAGAGTTTTTTACTAGCACCAGGTTTATGGAATTGTAAAAAGGATTTTTATCATTTATGTCACTGGTTATGTCTCACTACTTAGTTTTGCCACTAGGAATTTCAATTGCTCAAAAATGACATCCCTTCGTTAGGCGCATGCTCAAAAATGCCACTTGACACCATTATTGTCAGCTCAGATTTCGTTTGCCATGTTATAATGACCAAAATATATGTGGAGCAATATGTCAGCTCTCCCTCTATCGCAGTACAATAAAGTGTGGGTCCCACTTGATCCCAACATCGTTCTTATGTTCCTCTTAAGTTATTCGCCTTCTTACTCTTGACAAGTGGGGCCCACACTTATCATTGTGAGATTAAGAGAGCTGACATGTGGGTATAGGGATATTTTTGTCATATAACATGGTCAACAAGTTTGACCTAGGAATAATGATGTCTAATGGCATTTATGAGCAAACTTGTAATGGAATGATGACATTTTTGAGATATCTAATGGCATTTTTGACCAAGCATCTCACGGAACGATGGCGTTTTTGAGCAGTTGTAACTTCTAATGGCAAAACTGAGTAGTGGGACACAACTAGTGGAATAAATGATAAAAACCCTTGTAAAAACATGATTCAAGATAAATGAAACCTTTCCTAATGCGGAGCATCCTACGGTCATCCCCATGGACCTACCTTCATCTCCCACGACACCACATGGACCAATGACTAGAACTCGAGCAAGGGCTACCGAAGCTACGGTGAACTCGCTCCTCTTTGAACTTACACATTCTTCACGTGGGACCTGGCTACTACCTCAAGCGAAAACCTTGTGTGTGATCAGGCACTTGGAGGAAGGCCATGGCACCTCTACGACCAATGGACAAGATGGTAAGAAAACCAAGTACAAGGACCAAGAGCAAGAGCTGCCAGGAACCTATAGTCACCGGAAGATTGATCCCTGTCGGACGTCCAACACCTAGGAGATCCACCAGCTAGACGTCCTAGCTCACGAGTGCTACAGCGGTTGGACGACCGACAAGGACCGGAGGTCCGACGTGCTCTAGCGACCGGACGACCGGCTCCCTAAGGACATCCAGCACAACCATCACTACAAAAAAATACACTTCCGTGATGATACGTGTTTGTCACAGTAGGTCGCGTTTTTTGTCATGCATGTACATCCATGATGATTTTATGACAGAATCAAGATAGTCATACCTGTGTTGTCGTAGAAGTGTTCCATGACATTACTAAAATTATCATCACGGAAGTGTCCACTTCCATGACGATAAATCGCGCGTCACAGAAGTGCTTTCGTCAAGGGTGACCGACACGTGGCATCCACCATAATGGAATGCCGTTAAGCTATCGGGGCGGGTTTTGGATCCGATAACCCGTTAACAGCCCCGACCAATGGGGATTTTCCACGTGTAAAATCATCATTGGCTGGAGGAAACACGTGTCAGCTCACCGTTGGGACAGATGTCATCCGCTCATTAGACGGAAGGCGCCTATGATATAGTGACACGTGGCACGGCCCAACAGAGGCCCATTCCTGTGAAAAGGCTGGCCCGTTTGACTTGGTCAAAAGGTGGCGGGTCGGCCCACGGAAAGCCTATTAATGACATGTTCGCATATAGCCCATTTACAGCCCGCTAACCCAAGGCCCATTATGCCCTATCCGAATTAGGCCCAGTAGCGTCATCTGGGCCGTCTAATATGATTCCAGTCCGTTTTAAATTCCGGCCCATGTGTGGCCCATGACTTCTTTCGGCCCATATGAGGCCCTTTGTAACTCTTGGCCCATTAACGGCCCGTGGTGAAACTGGCCCGTAATGAACAGTGTATCACTTTATATCCATTAACGGCCCATTATTCTATTGGGCCGTTTCCAGCCCAAGTTATCTTTCAGCCTTCTCAGGGCCCATTGATTCTTGGGCTCATTTGCAGCATTCGGTTACATACGGCCCATTACTGTCATTTTCTGCTTGTGGGCCAAATTCAGCCCGTCGTTACAGTCGGCCCGTTTGCGGACCGTTAATACGTTGGGCCGTTTTCATGTCAAAAAAACCCGTTGGGTTGTTTTCATAGAGTTATCAAATACGGTCTATTAACGGCCCGTTATGGTCCACGAATTGTATGGCTCATGATTGGCGAAATGATGATACACCCCGTAGAAGGCCCATGGATCTATGGCTTATATGAGGCCCATGGATCTACGGCCCGTAGAAGGCCCATGGGTCGTACGGCCTGTAGAAGGCCCATGGACCCTACGGCCCATAGAAGGCCCATGGACCCTAAGGCCCATATAGAAGGCCAATGGATCCTACGGCCCGTATAGAAGGCCAATGGATCCTACGGCCAGAAGAAGGCCCATGGATCATACGGCCTGCAGGAGGCCCATGGTTACAACAGTCCGTGTGTTGCCATGATTATTTTGGCCTAGTTACCAAAAATAGGCTATTGTGGCCACTAGAAAAACACAGAAAAAGAACTACAGTGACTACAAGCAAACAACTAAACAAGACAATAAGGAAATAAATAAGCAAGCAATTAACGCTAGCCTATTACCGCTATTACACATATTACATCCACTGGGCATCAAAGTTCGCCACCAGTGCAAATATAGGGAACAAAGCAGCATATTACATACACTGGCCGTCAAAATTGGCCACCACTGCAAATAAACATGGCAGCAAAACAAGAGCATAACTGAAACAACTTCAGAAGAGCTCAAGAAACGTTATCCTGGGTATCCACCATGCTGGCAATAAGCTTAGCAAGCTGATTAGCTTTGTCCTGTTTGGCGCTAAAATCCTCCAACGCTTGTTGTTGCACCAGAAAGTATGCATCTGAATGCTCCAGGGACTTCCGCAGTCCTTTCGCTTCTTGCCGCAGCACAGCTGATCGATGTCTTTCAGCTTGTAGTTGAGACTCAAGAAACTGAACTGATTCAGACAGTGAGTTTGAATAGCTTGTGCAGGTGGTAGTGGCCAGTAACTCGAACACTAAACCAAGACAAGACTTTGGGGTTGTCTCGCTGTCTTTAAGATAGTCTTCCTCAGCTGTTTTATCAGCTTTGTTGGAGACCAACAAGGATGTTTCACTATCCTGAACCTTATCTGCATTACTTCCTTTACCATTGCTTAATAAGGCACTCTTCCCCAATATTCTGTCAGCATTCTAAAAGAAGAAACAAGAAGACACATAACAAGTTTAGCATGTACTAGTATATGAAACTCATTTCGATGAACCAGTTCATTAGTAAGGTGGATAGGATTAAACTACCAAGTCTTCTATTGCCAAGTACTAGTACATAATAAAAGCATCAAACAAACATATATCTATGTCCTATGGTCACTGCATTGTCTTGCCAAATCAAAATAGAGACACGGTTCAAATCATATCAGTTCAAGACAAGCAGCAGTGAAAGAATACAAAGCGTGGGAAACTACACGGCACAACAAGATTTCAGATGGGTACCACGGGTCTACATGTACAACAACACTATGGGCTTTGTTGTGATGCTAGTAATGTGCATGATATGAAAGTCAATTGTATACACAATTGAAATTGAAATCAAAAGAGCTATCGATAAGAGCAAACCTGTTAAAGAAACATGCGTGAACATACCTGCTGTGCCATTGGAGTTTCGATTGGATCCTTCAATTTAAAAATAAGTTTGTATCAGTAAATACAGTGATACAAGAGCAAAGCAATCATAGTTTAAAAAGGCATGCCTAAGCGAGCGCTTAAGCGCGCCTAGGCTCTAGGCGTTGGCAAAACGCATTGCGCATAACTATGCTTAATCTGTGCATAACTGCGCATAAGCATGCGCTTTGGTCAGTAAAGCGCAAGGCGATGGCAAAATGCACAATTAACGCCTAGCACTTTTTGAACTATGATAGCAATGGAATCTTAAATTAGAACAGTTGTTCTTCAGGTTTAGGCACTTGTTCTACATGAACAGAGTACAGTAAGACGCAAGAATATAATACTTAAAAATAGAAAATGAGCTCATAGACCTTACCACATTCTTTGTTCAGGACCAGTACAGAACAAGGCGTTCCCAGTCATCGTCCAGTGAATGTGTCTTAGGAGAATTTAAGGGAATTTGATGAGTTTCTTTGCCGCTGAAGTACGTTTTCTTCAGGTAATTCCGATACTGCCACCAAGCATTCTTGAAGATAGCAGAGGTATTAGCACAGGTTACCTCATCCTGAGTTTCCAAATCGGTCCTTCTATATAGAGAAAAATGGGAAAATTTACTGTATTATAACCATCATGGAGGTAGGATGTATGGGACGAAGCAAAGTAATTGCCATGAATAACATTACTTACACATAACTCCTGGACAAACACCTACAACTGGCATTTTCCTTCATCTTCAGTATAATATTTCCAAGATGGGAAGATACGCACATACGATTTAACAACATCAAATGCGATAGATGCTAAACTACGACTAGCTGGTTGTGCTTCCTCCACAGGAATAGGCATACTAACTGGTGGAGTTGGGGTTCGCCATGATAGTACTGGCCCTTTGGGCACTGGAGCTGCCTTACTAACTGCTCTTGTTTGGGAGCTCTGTTGTGGAGATGGTGCTGTGTCAACAGGAACTGGGTTACTATCTGATGGGGTTGGGGTTAGATTGGGTGAAGTTGGTTCTCTGTCCATCGCAGTAGGGGTACAATCTGCGAGAGTTTGGGTTATGTGTGGTAGGGCTGGTTCTTGTGCATGTACAACCGGGGTGCTATCTCCACCAAGAGGTAGCACTGTTTTATTTGAAGACCGTGCTTTTATTCCGCTAGATACTGGCATCACCCGCTCCAATTCAAATGGCTGATAAACAGGAAACATAGTTGAATGTATAGACATTGTATGAGAGACAGATGCAATAGATAGTGTGGAAAAAAAAGGGCATGAAATAGTTGACATGTATATTGTTTAACTAAAACGGATAGCATGACATAATTTCACATATATGATGTCTATCTAAACTGGATAGCATAGCATAACATAATTCAAAGATATGATGAATAACTAAACAGGATCGCATGACATAATTCACCTACATGTTATCTAAGTAATCAGGATCGCATCATTTAATTCACATATGTGATTTATATGCTAAACAGAGGGCATTTGATATGATGTCTGAACTAAGAACATGGTGTTGAATATTGTGTATATGATGTCTAAACTATGCAATGCAAGACACGACATGCATGATATGAGCAGTATAACCGTGCCAAGTTAGAGCATACACCTCAGCAGGGGAATAGGACTGGTCATCTGTCTCTGAATCCATCTCTGAGGAGCTATCGGGACCCAACAAGAGATCTGCTTCGATAGGTAGCACTGTCTGCTCTAAAGGCCTTGTTTTCACTTCAGATTTTTCCATCTCCCACCCAAATGGCTGATTCACATGAAGAGTAGTTTAATGTACAAACATTGTCAACAAAAGGAAATGTAATGAAGAAAGGATGGGCAAGATATCATTCAAATATATGATGCCTGGTTAAACAGGATGGCATTGCACATTTCACATATATTATGGCTGGCTAAAAGACATGAGATTGCATAATTCCCATATATGATATAGAAACTAAACAGGTGGCATTATAGAACATGTCTAAACTAAGCAGATGGCATATATGATGTCAAAAGTAGGCACTACAAGGCAACATATGCATGATATGACTAACATCATCATGACAAGGTAGAGCAAACACCTTGGGGGGTAAATAGGAGTGGTCAGCGGCGTCTGAATCCGCCTCAGAACAGATATCTTCCTCTGGATTACAATCTAGAGAGGGGTGGGGAGGGTTTGACATTGAACCCGCCATGGAGCGATGTCTGCATGACATTGTATTGCCGCGCAAAACTCTTCTCTTTTTCTCTACATGTTCAGCATGACTGTGTACAATATCTGACATGCATACGAAAAAATATGGAGAGATTATGTAAGGAGAGCATGCCGAAATTTAGAGTGATGGTAACAACTAGTGGATGGATCCAAAAATAATGATAGCAGGCTCATGATTGCTTTAAATTAATAAAAAGACAGATGATGATTGCTTTACTATTTGTTTCCCACCCAAGATGAACAACATAGGCATACCCTAGGTGAACCAGATATTAGACAGACATGCTATTCATTACTGCCTCGATATGTGCCCCACAACTAATTTAGAACTCAAGTTTTAACATCAATTTGGACCTGACTTGGGAGTCCAAGAGCTGAACAGGACGATAAAGTAGCAGGTAAGTTTAAGCAATGCATAACATAAGCAGAAACAAAAGAGTGCAACCTCCCTTGTGGACCCGTGTACTCCTCAGGTTCATCTGCCGAGTCGATGATGGTGATGCCGTTGTGGTGGGTGCCGGCGGCAGGGAAGGAGATCTGAGGCGGCAAAAGACGGTTAGGAGTCGTGATGTCTGGTTTGGTGGATGCTTCTGTCGATGGAGCAGCTCAGGTGAGGTGGACGATGTCGCGGCAGGAGCAGGACAAACCACACAAAGTTCCCTTCGACACGTACCTGTAACTGAAGTAATTCTGTAAGGGCTCATTTGGCTTGCATGATTCTTAAAACGCAGGGATAGGAAAAACACCGGAATAGGATAGGAAAATGCACATGGTAAACAGAGCATTTGTAAACACAGGATTTCTGTCAACTTGGGTGTTTGGTTTACAGGAATTGGAAGAGCAGAGGAATGCAAAGAAACATGGCCAAAATAAAGTGAAACCATATGAAAGCGTGTACAGTTAGAATGTTATTCTAGCACTAATGCACTTGGTCTTGTTTTCATGCATAGATTTTGAAAAGTAGGTCCAGGTGGATGTTTTGCTTCATTCCTTTCAACAAAATGCATGAATAATTGAATAGTAGAGTGCCATTGGAAAATTCCCTATTGCTATGTTTTTCTGTTGAACCAAAATTGCCCTAATGGATCGATGTGAATGTATAGTAATAAGTGATGCAACAAGTGTACAACCTCTTTGCCTTAGCCGTGTCGACCTCAGCATCATTGGGTTGGTCGCTGAAGCAATTGAGGCAGAGGTGGCTGTCGGAGGGCACTGCTCTGTTGTGATGGATCGTTCTGTCGTTGGAGCAGCTCCGGTGAGCCATAAGACGTCAAGGCTGAAGCAGCACAAGATAGACATCGTCAATCTCAAGTGGGATTCTAATAGCATCTCCAATAGATGATGTAAAATGGATGTAAAATTAACATCACCAAAAACCACCTGACTACAACAGATGAGGTAAAAACTGTTGACTCTGAACTTAACTGTCGAAATTGAAATTTATTGTGGAATCTGAATGCTACTGTCAAAACTGAACGTAATGGTAGCAGAGAGGCACTCGACATGTAGTTTAGGGAGGGCCTGCAGTTCATCTTCAACCTGCACCCCCCTGAGCCGCCACCCACCACCAGCCGAACCGCCGGCCCCAGCGCCGCCTCGCCGCCCCGAAACAACTCGCCACCGCCGCCCCGACCAGCCCTCTAGGCCCCCACCCCCACCCTGAACCCTAAGATAGATAGGGGGTACCTCTACGGTGAGCCCCCGTCCCCATTGTGGGTGGTTCTTCCTTAACTCCGGCGAGCCCCCCCCAACCCCTGAAAATCGACTGGCCCAAAAGTCGATTCAGTCGACTGAAGTGTGGCTTAATCGGAGAAGAGCAGCAGCACGAGCGAGAGGGAGAGAAGCAGCAGCAGTTGGGCGAGCGAGCGATCGAGCGAGAGCCGGAGCAGCAGCAGCAGCGCGAGCGAGAGCCGGAGCAGCAGCAGCAGATCCGGCTGGTATGGACACCGCCGCCGAAGGGGCCTCGCACTGGGGGAGAGACGTCGTGGAGATGTCGCCCGCGGAGCCGCCTTCAAGGTAGCCGCTCCATGGGGGTGCGGGATGGAGCACCGTCGGTGCTGGGAGGTCGAGTTAAGGAGAAGGTGCGATGCGATGAGTGTACAACCTCTTTGGTGGCGCCGAGTAGGCCTCGGCTTCGTCCGAGGAGTCGATGAGGATGCTGCGGTTCCGGTGGAGCAGGTTAAGGCGGCGCTGTGGGGATGGAGCAGCCATGATAGACGAGGCGATCGTTGGAGCAGCTCCTTGGAGGTGGAGGACGGGGCGGCTAAATCGGCGGGACGGCGAGATGGACGACGGATCCTCATCCAGGGAGGTGGACGAGGGACATCGAGCTGTTGCGGTGGACGATGTCATCGGGGAAGAGGCTCCGGCTGGGCAGCGGTGACGTGGCAGACGGAGGAGGGTGGGGTTCCGCGGCTGGAGCGGAGAGGTTATGACGGCCTGGGATTTCGAATGGCGAAAAGTGGGCGATGGGAGGGGGTGAAGCATGACTTAGGGACGCGCTTGTCCAAAATGTAGGGTGTGTTACAAAAGTACCCCCCACCGATTTGAACTAGCGACCCTTTCGGCTCAGGGTTAGAAGGGGGATTTCGCGTGTTGGGATTTGGCAGCTGGAGGGAGTTTTCGCGCGCGTTGTAAGTCGGGATAGCAAGGCGCGGGTTGTGAAGGCGCCATTTTTGGGAGCACGATATCTGAATTTTTGGGATATAACAAGACGCAGGTTGAATTTTAGGGACAAGCCTAATGTGTAGTAATATTGTACTTGTACGTACCAAATCAATTCACACTTCCCTCAACCAAAAAGAAAACGAAAAAAATAAAACTATTCACACCAAACAAAGAGAGAGTCTTGCCCCGTTTTACTATACAAATGCTATTCAAAGCTACTCCCTCCTTCCATCTATCTAGGGCCTAATGCGTTTTTCGATGCTAACTTTGACCAAATATTAGAGAAATGATATATGACATGCAACTTACACAAAGCACATCGTTAAATTCGTTTGTGAAAGGTTCTTTCAATGATATAATTTTCACATTGTGCATGTCATGTACTATTAATCTTGTCAATAGTCAAAGGCGGTCTTAAAAATCTCATTACGCCCTATATAGATGGAAGGAGGGAGTATGAATCCATGTTATGTCCGATTAAATTTTTTTGCTTGCTGTATAATGCATGTAACCTACTCATACCAACATTTTAGTGCATTCCAAATGTCTATACTACCACTGCAATTCGAACTAAATTTGAATTCGTTTCTCTATTTCAATAAGAATCTACAATCATGATTGTTGCCAACTTCAACCATCATTCGTGTATTACCTTAATAACACACCACATGATTACTATAGAGATAGATATGAACTATGTGTACTACATGAACTCGAATTCTATTTTCGAATACACTTGATGTTGATTCCAAATAATAGTACATTTGATGTACTAACTATATATTCATAATCTAAACCATGTTCCATACGTACACCGTGTTTATCACACAAAGTATAGTGCCTCGCCCCCTACATTATGACAAGTATTTAGACCTGAGTTGCAAAAGCCAAACATTAGCCCAAATTATAATCAATGTTCTACATTATGATATCTTCTTCAAGTACCCGTATCCACTTTTTTATAATGAATTATGATCTTTGTTCGTCTTTTACACCTTCACGATCCTATTCTATTTGTAGCTAGCTAGCGCTAACTTTCTATCGTGCATGCACACGCCCGCCCCCTCACACACCCTTAGCGTCCCCTCCATTGCGCACGTTCATTATTTCTCTTTAGGTCGTCCACCAGCGGTGTGTGTAGGCCCCCGACTCCTTCTTTCTGGCACACACCGGTCGATATACCTCTCTAGCCAAGTGTGCCTACAACAAACACATATATACTTCCCCTCTTCTCTTCTCACCGTCCATGCCCCCATATGTCCAATACTATTCCACGCAGGTGCACACTCCCACCCCTCTTTTCATTAATCACATGCTCGCACACTCCTCCCCCTCGACATGGTAGGCCTCTCACACCACCTCCTAGTCACACCCTCTCCCCATGTTTGCCTCTCCGGACCTTATTTGCTTCTAACACATCCAGGCGTGTATATGAACTGATCTCCCTACATATAGCCAGGTCGATTATAATTTGTTTTCACCAAGCACCGATACACTTACCTCGCTAGTTATGTCTCTCCTTTTATCGAACACACGACGGTTGATCTTCCTATGTAGTTACGCATGCTTACCACAACCATATCTTCTCCCCTCATCATCCTTGAATACCTCTTGACCCGTCTCTCACATGCACGTGAATAGACAGACAGACATCACCCACACACTCTTATTGATATTGCACTCATACCCTCCGTTTGTCTAGCAGGCCTCTCCCACCATTTGTGAGACACCACTCCACCACCAACCCTCCGACGCTCTACCTTTGTCTTTTTCCTAACCTTATTCCTCTGCTACACATATCCATGGATGTCGATTGATCTCCCTCAATACATAGCTAGGTCTCTCTCCTTCCCCACACATATACTAGTCGACCGGTCTCTACCCCCCCCACACACCGATAGTCGAACGTTGTAGGTAGGTATCCATGCCACGGAGAAGAACTGCACCTCTGCCCTCTCAAATTCCAGTAGGCCAGCCGCCCTGTATCTTTGACGTGGGCAAACACAAATTTGATGGCACTCTTTATCGATCGCGCAGCCACACACTTCATCCCTGTTTTCAATTCTATCGATATCTCACGTCCATGACTCTGTTTCACACACATTGCATATGTTATGTTTTCCTGATTGAGATATCATCAACACATTGCCTCTGTTTCGCACAAACCATCTCTCTCACACCCACCCACGTACGTACCTGCACCTAAAGAAGAAGTGCATGCAGGACGCACGTACTCACGTCTCGTTCCTGGCCACACCCGTGCGGGTACACGGTGGAGTTTGTTTCTGTATGAAAAGGCAGCCCACGTGATAATTTGACGCGTGTAGCGGTTGTTTACTCGAAGGAGGGTCGGGTACCACACCTAGAATATAAAACGATTGCCATGGGGAAAATGGAAAAATGGGTTTGTCTCTCGTCACACCATCTCACACAAGGCCGCCGTGTCCTCTCTCTCTCAGCATTGGTCAGTGATCCGGCCGCATCCCATCCGCCGTCGGAAAGGGAGGATGTGCATCGTCTCTCCGTTCGACGACGTTGAGGCAGCTCGTCCCGATCTGCGGTACCCGCCGTTCTCTCTGACCAAGCTCTCGCGCGGTAGGGCCTTTGCCACTTGCTCGCTGCCACAGTATGGGCAGATCCCGGCCACCGGCGCCCTCCTAGTAACATCCCGACAACCCTCAGGTACAGCTTCCTCCGGCCTTGCTCCACTTCCCATCTTCCCACGTTGCTGTATGTGGATCTTCTTTAGTTGTTTGCTTAAATCGTATCTCGGCTGGCGTACTTTCTATCTTGCAATCTCGTCCTCAAACCATTTTTGATAAACCACCATGTGCTATCTTTTCCTTATTACATGGAACATGCTTCTTTTTGTTGGCGTATGTGTCTTCAACTCGTGTTATTGGGCAGTAATTGTTTCCTTTCGACCTCCTTTTGCAAAAAAGGGCTATCCATTTTCACCTCGTTGCTATTGCGACCTTTTGGTGAACTGCACAAATCACTTTTCTGAAGAGTGTTTTGTGCAGTTCCGCCAAAATGTCACACGGGCAACATTTTTACATTTCTGTGGGACTGCGGAAAGGGAGATTGGTTTTTCTATCCTCCTCATCCATCTCCGTGCCTAATCTTCTCCAACAAGAAGTTAGTCCAAAAGAGAGATCATAGAGGTGATCAGCTTCTATTTATGTGTGTTATGTTTCATCATCTAGTTCCACTATTATTGTAATCACACTGACTGGATATCTTTGCAAACAGGGATGGTTCGCCCGATTTTAGTGGAGCTGCGCAAAATGATCGGATTGTGGTGTCCTTCATACACCTGTTTTTTGGCTACAGAGCTAGGTGAAACTAGCTGCCAAGAAATGAACACGGTGCCAAGGAAATGGAGCCATGCCTACAAACAACATCGATCAATTATATTTTTTTCTTTATTTGTACACCTTCTCACAACTTTGTCTTCAGTTGTGATGTGAATATTGGCGCTGATCTATGAACCATTGAGATGCATTAGCCATGGTAGTTTCATTTGTATTTGATGGAATGTTGTAACAAGATAATCTCGAGGCAAGACACATGAATCCTAAGTTGAAACCTTTTGTTTTCCTGCGGGAACCAAAGTTGAAACCTTCATAGCATCACAGTACAATTTCATCAAAATTATGCATACATATAAACAAATCCTGAAGGATTGATAGCAATGCCAGGAACAATTCAACTTCGTTTCGCCGACATGCTGGACATCCTTCATCCGGCTCCACCTGCCATGCAGCAATATTGAGTGCACAACACAACTTCAGGGAAAGATTCACCCCGGTCGTTGCGCCGCAGTAGTAATGACTAGTGAGCAGTCAAATCACAGAGCCCCACCTTCTTCATAGTAAGTTGCTCGGACGAAGCAACCATCATTTCTATGTTCCTTGAATCCGCTGGTACTCCCATATTCCCACTGTAATAAGTTGCTCGGACGAATCAACCATCACTATATCCGCTCACGTGTGATGACCACAGGAGCTATCCATTCAGATTGCATGTTAAAAAAAATAAAGGTCGATAACTAATGCGGCAAACTTTCAAAAAAAAAAACTAACGCGGCACCTCGGGCCAATGCGGCTAGATCGCATTTTGCACGAGAAATTACACACCATGTTTCATTGACATGTGGTCCCATTCCAACATATCAGTGAGACGACGGTGAGTAGTAGGAGTATTTCCGAACCGACGTGTAGGCCGGGGCGCCCCTTCGTGAACCGTGGCAAACTGGCAACCGTCCACCGACTCTTCGCCTTTCCCTCTCGATTTGGAACTGCTGTCGCATGATCTTCCTCTCCCTCCTCCATTTTCCTTCAACCCTTCACCCTTTCTTCTGCCATTGTTCGATCGTCTTCTCCATGGAGGGAACAGGACGGAAACGACCCTGTTATTCTTGCCCCGATCTGAAAGATGACATGGTGGAGGAACTCATCGATCGGTGCAACGTCATCACCTCGGCTAGCATGGCAGGTTCGTTCAAGCCCATTCTCGACTCAACTAATAACATCATTACAAGGAACCCAAGAGTCAAGGAGCGGTTTGATCTCCCCTATCTTCTTCGCCGTGACCCTGATGACTAGCGCCGTCACGACGGAGGCCTCGCCCTGTGCAAGTTGATGCCTCTTGATAATGATACACATGATGTTAAGATGCCATCGCTTGAGGGCAAGGCTTGGGCAGGCGCAAATGGAGATTGGGTTGTTTACATTGGGTCCAACTGCGAGTGGGAACTTGTGAATGTGTACACTCATGACCGGGTTCCACTTCCAAAAATCTCAGCAGACTGCCCAGAGGTTGAGCACATCGGTATTGCACGCACGTTCAAGTACAATCATGGTGACTGTCTTCTATGGAAGATAGCAATTTGTCGAGTTCCCAACCGCTCGGAATTACAACAACTATGAAGTTGTTGCTATCTTCGACAAGCTTGTTGCTGTCCTTGGTGGTTTGACTCAATGGATATTGTTCAAAAATCAGTTTCTGTACACGCATGAGTACTGTGATGCAATTCAATACGAGAGCCTTGTGTTTGCTGCCACCACTCGTGGCACTGTTTTTGCATGGAATCGTTATGATTTCGGTACGTTTGTCTTCCACCGTAATTATAATTGTTTCATCCACATGCATGCAGGCTAGCAAGTTTCCCTTTACTAATTAACCTTCTTCTTGTGTTTCCAAGGTCCTATGAACATTCCACCACCTATACTTGAAAAATTTTATAACCAAGGGGGAGATGACGATGGTGATGATCACGAGCATGAGGACGAGAAGCGCCCATATACTCTTTGGCACCTGGCAACTAATTCGGATGGATCAC
This sequence comes from Triticum aestivum, assembly GCF_018294505.1. NCBI lineage: Eukaryota > Viridiplantae > Streptophyta > Magnoliopsida > Poales > Poaceae > Triticum > Triticum aestivum. Next base: position 411,795,832 of record NC_057813.1, on the reverse strand, counting down.
CTCTTCTCGTGTGTATACATCCCACTAATGATGTTACTGCTAAGGAAGCAGGTGTAGTCTCCCATGGTCACACTCTCCGGACCTATTCCAACACCCGTTGCATGGTATTCGGGATGGATACTAGTGTGCTAGCACCAACACATTCTCCCTGGTACAGAATTGATAGTCTTGGAGAAAACTCGCTCTTCCTTGGACAAAACTATCCGATGATGGTGAAAGGCGATCCAACTGCTATTGACACAACGTTACTAGCACCATTTATGAGAAGCAACTGTGTCTATACCTCGGACATTCGTGTGGTTCCCTACCCTGGTACTGATATAGTAGGCCGCTTCAGCCTGGATGATCAGTCCTGCGTTGGTCTCGAGATCGACAATAGATGGCCCATCCCAGAGAATCACTTGTGGTTCAAAGCAAGTGTTTCCAACGCCGAGGAATGGTTGAGTTGAAGTCCATTTCATTGCTTGTTATTTGTTGTGTGGTGAAAACTTTAGTATTTATAATGTATCCTCGTTGTTGATGTGGGTTGATGACCTGTTGTATGTAATAAAATGATATGCCTGTGATAAACTTACTAAATTTATGAATGGCTTTCGAGTTGCCTCTGTGAGTGAGTGGTGCGACAAGGCAAAAAAAATATTTTCTGAATACATAATTGTACGTGCAGTGCAATAGGTTATCGGATGAGGCCAATCAACAATAGTAGTACACTATTTGTACTAGCTTCACATGCTTCACGCGTCGTGCGGGTGTTTTTACTGTAGCCATATTGTACGTAACTAGCACCTCGAATCCTCGATACTAGTACTATATAGTAAGTAGTAGGAGTAGTAGGGTGGCATGGGCCAGAACAAGCATTCACGTCCAGGAGTACGGCACATGCCACCAGCACGACTTCCATCTGACACCATATTTCTTGGAGTCCATGCTAGAGCAATCTCTTCAACCTCATCGTTTCTCGAACTCAGCCATCGCGCGGCGGGCGAGGTGAAGGTTTGCCGATAGTCGGTTTCCTCAACTGCGGTCCCACTTGTAAGGCCAACTCCAACGCTCTATCAATATATGGATGTACTCTTCTTCCCAATACAAAAACTTGCATCCATTCTACTCCCTCCATTGCACAATACATGCCTTCTATTTGTCAAAATATATATGTATCTAGACATGTTTTAGTATATAGGTACATCCATTTTTGGAGAAATGGAAGTCAAGTATTTTGGAACGGAGGGAGTACACAATAATTTTTTTAAGTTAGCACAACTAGTCTAATCCGAGAGCACAACCAAAGATTTGGTCAGGTTCTTCCTCCTTTTGCCGACACGTGGAACATCCAGCATCCAGGTCGTGTCATGAAAGAAAATAGAGTGGTAGTTGAAGCCACGAGATGTGCATCTTGGGTTAAACTGTAAATAGAATCTTACTACTCTTGAGTAACTCCAAAAGCGGCCACCGAAGATCTTTATTGGATTTGTTTTTCATCACCAGCACGTCGAGGTGAAAGATGTGCAGGTTCAGTGGGTCCTCTTGCGTTTTCACTGACATGTGGGGCCGCATGTGAGCAAACAGACGATGGGCTCCGCGCGTCCGCTGGCTGGCTGAGAAGAGAGATAGAGGAGGGCTGAGCACGGACTGCAGGAAATTTGTTCTACGTAACCAGCACCTTGATATTCGCATGTGGTTGTTTGAATAAAAAAAAGGAGGTACCCCTACTTATGTTACTCCCACTACGCCTAGCCTAAGGTTAGTAGGTGACCTTGCGCTTGGCTCTTCGCCTCTTCCGGAAGTCGATGGTTCTACAGTAGTGCTTCTGGCAATCTGAAACCAAATGAACTGCTACACGTCCACCACTTGTAAGCAAAAGTTTCTCCTCATGCTGCGAGCCACTGCACACGCGTTGGTGAGGAAGAAGGCGTAATCAAGCTTCTCGTTGTTCTGCGAGTTGACGGGACACATCAAAGTTATTTACTAGTAGTACGTACTCTCTCCAAAAAAGGGCTGACCATGTCATTGCTACCATCCCGTGCTCCGTCGTTGAGTACGTGCACTATTCACGTGCCATCGAGGAGAAAAAAATATTGTGTAGGTGCCATCGAAGTGCACGACTCACTTACGAAAAAGGGTTTCCCCCCGCTTCCCCCCCGCATGACTCACTTACGCACTGCTTATCTGATTATCTCCATTTTCTTGCATGACACGTGCACCTTGATGCTAGATGTCTCGCATGTTGGGAAAAGGATGAACAAAGCTCACGTAAAAGAAAAGAGTTAAAGAGCATAGATTCCTGACGACCGAGGAGGAGCAAGGAACCTTGCGGTGGAGTGTCTGCAAGGAACCTTGCACGTTTTCCCCTGTTTTTGCCGCCTGCCCACCTATAAACAACTAAAAGAACATGAAATTTTCGCTAACCACTAGAAACGGTACATCAGGATGCTAAGTTGAAGATGTTTTATACTCCCTTCGTTCCCAAATATAAGTCTTTTTAGATATTTCAATAAGGGACTACATACGAAACAAAATGAGTGAATCTACACTCTAAAATATGTCTACATACATCTGTATGTTGCAGTCTATTTGAAATGGCTAGAAAGACTTATATTTAGGAACAAAGGGAGTAGTTTATATTGAATTATTGATAACCATGCAACAAGCCACGCATGTACAGGACACATGCATCCACGCATGTACACAAGCCAACGCACTAACTCCATCCGATCCAACTCATGCACATACGTGCACAACATAGAGCACACAACACACGTACACAAGACGTGCATGCACACATGCTCGGCCATAGAATACACGTGAATAACACATGCATGCGCACACACTCGGCTGCATGGAGGCGTGCGCCATCCGCGGCGACGTCCGATTCGTCGTGCTACGGCGAAGCTCGCATGCAACAGCGCATACGCATCTCTTGCAGCACCTCTTTGCTGTCGTTGCTCAACTATTAGTCGGAGACGAAGACGACCGCAACCTCGGCCTTAGAGCTAGCACCGATGGAAAAACACGCACGTTGCATGCACACGAGTACATACGGAGTGCCCATGACATGGTGGTGGTGCGTCCCCAGTCGCCTCTACTCCTTCTGCGCACGTTATCTATCAAGGCGGCTGCATGATAATGATGATGTGGGTGAGATCTTCTAGGACTCAGATGACGACGAGGAAAATTATGAGGCACGAGGTGACGTACACCGTCAAGGTCCACGGTCAAGGGGGTGCTAGTAAGTGCTTAGATGTGCTTAGAGCAAGTACAATAGAGCTGAGTCAGCGGGCTATAAGGAATAAACTATAGTATATTTCTGCTTAGTTGGAGGAAAGAGAAGAGGAGAGAGAAGGTAAGCAGGCTCTTCGTGAAGAGCCAGCTCTAGCACGTGCTCCTAGGCACTTTGTGAGAATGAAAAGTGGACCACAGAACAAAAAAGTAGTAGTACACTCTTTTGATCTACTATTGTACATGTTGACTATAAGATGGGCTGTAGATGACATGGCACTGGCTTATAGCCAGCAGCTGGCTATACTATTAATGCTCTTTAGATGAGGTGCTAAGTGCATTAAATGGCTTAGTAACTCAAGTCTTCAATGCATAGGTGCTTAGTTTATTGGTGCCACATCATATTTTATGCCTACGTGGCAGGCTTAGCAGCTATACATGGTGGAGCACTGGGAGAGGCCAAGGCTGGTCATAGTGGGGAGTAACTTGTACTGTAACATATTACTATGTTAATCTAAACATCTCTATAAACCGGAAAGGAGGGAGTAGTAACATAGACTAGTGTAATATGCAGAGTATGGGAGCACATGATATTTCCCCGTCCGGACCAATCCCAAGTTGGCTTCTCACCTTCTTAGCCCAACAAAAACCCCTCCCCCCTCCCGAGCGCGCTTCCCGCCCGGCGCCAGCTGAGCCCGCTGCTCCACATTGATGGCAAGTCAGGGCGACGCGACCTCTCACTGCTTCCGCCGTTGAAGTGGCACACCGACCGAGGGCACCGCCCGCTGCACGCCCGACATTTCAGACTACACAGTGGATAGTAACTTTTAGAGCAAGTACTACAATTAGATGACATAAGCAGGCTATAAGTATTTAAATATAGTATTTGTGCTTAGTTGAAGGAGAGAGAAGAGGAGAGAGAGAAGAGAAGCGGATTGTAAACGTGTAACCGATTGTACTCCAACATACTTTGTGAGACAAAAGGTGGGGCCATTATTAATGATATTGTATTTATACTAAAGGGACTAACAGACGCCTTAATTACTCTGTTTTTTGAGACAAACCTTGGTGGGGCTATTATTGACTTTTTTTGAGCTATTATTGACTTGGACGTGGGCTTTGGGGGCCAAAGGCCTACTATTATACTCGCACGACCGACCTGACATGCTCTACCCTAGCCGCCGCTGTATCATATGGTTTCGCACCATTCCAGATCTTAGCACCGCCATGCAATTCTTCTCCAACCCTCCTTCTGGCGTGCACCGTGAGAAGGGACAACAGTCCTCCGAACCCCGCCTTTCGTGATCCTGTACGGGAGAGGGGCGATCAAGTTTTGGGGGAGCACACTCATGTGACTGCTGCCAGCGATGACTTCCTCAACGACAGCCTTCTTCCCCGACCTCGGTAACCTCTTCATCAACGACATGAGTGACAACATCAACCACATCGGTTCTGCTCCCGCTGTACAGTATGTTATTCTGTCCTCCTGGTTTAGTCCGCATCATTACTTTGATGTTTGCAATTGTCGTGATGATCTATTTACTGCCGATTCGGATTAAATCTCATACTAAATTGCTCATATATTCAACAATCCAATCCAAAAACCTGACCACAGGCAATTTACTCCGAGTGGTTTTGCTGCGCTTTTGAAGCCGCCTACTTTTAAGGGGGTGCAATATAAAAGGTGGTGCACAAGACCAGTATATTGGTTTCAGATCATGTACTGCTATGACGCCACTAAGGGTAAGCCTGAGGGCGATCTTAATCCTACACAACAGGAAGCTTTTTAGAACATGGATACCCTCTTCAAAGCCGCCCTGCTGAGTGTTCTTGACGATTCCATTGTGGATTCATATATGGCGTTTGACAGCGGCAAAGACATGTGGGCTGCGCTCGAGGACACGTTTGGGCCCTCGGGCGCTGGCAACGAGTTGTGCGTCATGGAGCAATTCTGTGACTATAAGATGACTGATGAGCGCTCTGTTGTTCAGCAGACTCATGGGATACAGTCACTCTCTAAGGAACTTGAGTACTTTAAGTGTGTGTTGCTGGACAAATTTTTTGCTGGGACCATCATTGCCAAGCTTCCACCTTCGTGGAACGATTTTGCTACTTCTCTGAAAAACAAGAGACATGAGTTTTCTGTTTTGGATCTCATTAGCACTCTTGATTTTGAGGAGAAGGCGAGAGCAAAAGACACACGTGCTCGGGTCACTGAGGGAGCTTCTAGTGCCCACATGGTACACGAGAAGAACTTCCAGCCCAACCAGCCCCAAAACAACAGGAACAAATCTCAGGGGAAAGGCAAGTTTGATGCAAAGAACAAGCCGTCACATTCTACCAACTTCAAGAAGAATTCTCATAACGGGAAGGGATACAAACCTCAATTTTGGTAGCACCGCACAAAATTTATATGGCTGCATCTACCTGCTGTCAGCTAACCTCATGGTGCTCCAGGTATTCCTACATTCGTAACTAGGTACAATGACCATCGCAAGATGAAATTAGCTTATTCGTACGTTGACTTGCTGAATGCAGTGCGGAACGATCCTGTCATGTGTGGAGGAGCAAACAAGTAGTGCAGCCGAATGTGGAAATCAACCATGGACTTATGAAATTATATGTAATCTTCCTCAGGCAGGTCAGTATCCCCTTCGTCCAGATGATCGCGTTTTGTCATGCCGAGCTATTGATATGTGCTACTATTTTGCAACACCGTTTAAGTATAGCTAATGTTTTCCTATCTTTTCAGATTCAGGACAATGAATATGATATCAGGGGAACTGCACAATATGGACCCATGTTGAGTCATCTCTATTGCCTCATGTGTTTGCTGCAAATGTGTCAGCATCAATTGCAAGATGAGGCAGCTAGCTAGCTATGGAGTTGCCAACATTCTCAAAGTGCTTGCAACATTGAGAAGAAACAAGCATGCCCAGGAAATTAATGCGTGCGCCAGGAGGCCCTTTGCTCAGAGAAGCATCGATCGATTCTTTATTTCCACACCTTCTCACTGCTTTGTATATTGGTTATAGTATGGTGAATCATTGAGATGCATAGACATGCTGAACTTTTGTTCTTTTGAATGTTAGTTTAATGTGAGTGTCTGCATCCAGTACCGCATCCTCTAATTTGGTGGATGCACATAGAGAAAATAAATCTCCTTAATTTACTCCATAACCACCCTATTAAATAGGCCTAGTAACAAACCAGGCGCATGCAGTGGCCGGCGGGCACATGCATCCTGCATGCATGGCCAGTCATCCAAGCCCATGCGCCAGCTCCAATGCAGCAATGCAAAAGAAGAGAGCGGTTCTTGGAAAAAAGCGAGTAGTTAGTGCAGCGGGCCTTATAAACACGAACAGCTCGTTCTCCCTCTTCTGTCTCCCCACCCAATTCCCCCCGCTCCCCAATCTTCCTCACTCGTCCAGAAAACCCCACTCATCTTCTTCCTCACTCGTACAGAAAATGCCTGCTCCTCTTCTTCCACTCCTACAGAAATCCCCAGCCCTCCTTCTTCCCCACTCGCACTACCACTAGGCTCGTCTCTGGCTACTCTGCTCAAACCCGTGAGCTCGGCGTGACGCCCACAAGGAAAATGGAGTCGGCTGGCCCCAGCGCCAAGAAGATGAGGCTCCCGCCAGCGGCGACGCGGTTGTAGATCCCGCACCCGGTAGCGCGGGGAGAAGCGGCGAGCCCCCCCCCCACCCGGATCTGAGGAACCGGTAGAATCTCCGGTGGACCGCATCAGCAATCTCCAGGGCGTCATCCTTGAGGAGATCATCTCGCTTCTCCCCACCAAGGATTTCTATCGCACACAAGTCCTCTCAACTCGGTGGCGCCCTCTATGGCGCACCGCGCCCCTCAATCTCGACTGTCATCAGATATCCATCCTTCCTGAATTTGATCTCATCAGAGCCATCGTCTCTTCTCACCAGCAGGGCCCCGTTCAATGCCTCTGCATCTCGACAATCTACCTGCTGTCCATACCCGGCAAGGTGGACGCTTGGCTGACATCCCCTAAATTCGGAAAACACCAACAGTTTGAGTTCTACCATTACCACGAAAGTTTCATACCACGAACATACCAAGAATTCGTGCCCACACCACCATTGTCCATCTCGCGGTTTTCCTCCTCTCTCCACACTGCCACCTTCGCCCGGTGCCATCTACCAGACGATCTGGTACAAATGCTTTGACTCCCACTGCTAGAAAAACTTTCGCTTGTGGTGGTTTATCTGTCGGAGGCCTCACTGCACAACATCATCCACTCCAGTTGCCCTGCCCTGGAGCGCTTGCTGATTGTTTTGGGAATAGAAATCGGTATCAGTTGTCTCCAAATAAAGTCGCCTCACCTTAAAAGCATTGGAATTTGTTTTAAAGGATAGCGGCTCATCATCGAAGATGCCCCTTCACTTGAAAGGTTGCTCCTTCATAATTGTTATACACCTTCAGAAATAACTGTCGTCTCTGCGCCCAAACTGGAGACCTTGGGTGTAATTCATGACCCGTTTAATTAGCACAAGGAGTTGGTGTTTGGCTCCTCACTTTTTCAGGTACCGTATATTATCATCTACACATTTGTAATCATATGCTGCATTTTTCATTTGTGCGCATAAGTTTTATATCATCTTGGAGTACACTTTGGGTACTAATATTATGTTATATGCTCAATGAAGAGTTCGTCCATTGATAGCCTATCAATGCTGCTGGATTCTATCAAGATCATATATATATATCAGAATGTATAGTTTTGATCTGGACATAATTATTGGCTTGCTGCGATGCTTTCGATCTCTGGAGAATTTATACATAGAGGTGATGATTTCATGCACATTGAAAGCCCGTATATATTGTACTAGAATTAACTGTTCAGCTGTCGTTCTTTCGACATACTCTTTTTTCAGACCTTAACTGTTTTCAATCTTCATGTCTACTTAGGGAGAACCACATGGAGAAAAACATATAACCAATCGTTGGCATAATAAGCACAAGGATTTTCTCAGTTTTCATGACATTCGTTTGAGGACAATAACGATGGGACGATATGCATCCAACTAGGCAAACAGAAGCTTTGCCACATTCTTCCTGTTGAACGCGAGGTTACTATTGTCCATGAGGGTTAATTTTTATAGCAAGAGATTTCTCATGGAAGAACATGTTGAACAGCAAAAAAAGAAGTTTCAGGTGGACAAATGGGCTTCTAAACGTGCTCGGCTTATATTTACAATAAGTTGTAGACATCCTGAAATAAATTTCTTTGCACAGGATGTTGATTTTGTGGATCAGACCGATCCATTTGTTTGTGACTGCAAAAAAGAGTGGTTGGGTTAGATGTTACTATCATGTTCAATCTGGGTTTTGTCTAAAAATTTGATGAACAATTAATACTTGGGCTTTTTGTACCATTTGTATGCTTGACTTGCATGATGTTGCCCTCGTACTCCCCTCCACCTGCCACTACACTGCCGCATCTTCCATGGCTGCTGTTCGTTCCCGTCTGAGGCCTTGCCGTCGTTCTCCGCCTTGGTTAGCTCGCAGTGCCCGCCGCCGTCTGGCGTTGTCAACATGGTCAACAACCAAGAGGAATCATGAGATGACTGCACGTGGAGAGGCTGACAGTAGGGACGCACCAGGGTCATTGCATTTCGCAAGCAGGTGCCTCGTTATTACAAGCCAAAAAAATACTTCCTCCTAATTGTTTGACAACTAGGTTCCACGCCATTGTCAATGTAGTCAATAAACGAGAAAATTACACAACAAGCGGATAACACCAGGGACCCAGCAGCTCGCCCAGTTGTTTTTCAGTTTCAGAGACGGAGCTCAACTGCGCGCTGTGCGGGGGCTGTGGCCCGTCTAGCCCACGCTTACGCTTTTATTAAGCACATGACGAGCCCAGTTGATATATTTTTTCTTTCTGAAATTGGCTAGCCCAGTTCTTTTTTTGGAGAATACCAAAACCGAGGCCTACTTGCTTTTCTCAGCCCTGCTGGGCTGCAAATCTTTCAAGACGAGGAGGGATGTAAGTAGTAAGAAATGGGCTTCCCCAGAAAACGGGCTATAAGTTGTAAGAAATGGGGTGTAAATTTTTAAACCAAAGCCAACCTGCAATTGCATTAAAATATCATTTTTTTCAGGATTTCTCTACTCTCTACTCTTATAAAAACCAAAGCAAACTGGCAATTACATTAAAATATCATCTTTTCTCCCACAAGATAAACTACTCATACAAATGCATCTTCATGTTCCGTGCAACGAACGGGCATCTTGATAGTGAAGATTCTAAATTTCATTCATTTTTTTGTGGAGAATTGTTTTATGAATTTTATTTTGATATAATTTTTTGAAAACTATTTTTAACGTGACTCAAAATTTCATGATTAAAAGAGTTCGGACCCCACCGAAATATGCAAAATTTCGTTGAATTTTTTAGCAGTGCCCAGAATATATGGTCTGTAATGCTAATAAAAAGAATATGGGCTTCAAATATCCTTAAGAATTAGCAAATGGGCTGTAAATTATTGAAAATAATGGCTAATGGGCTATATGCTGTTTTCCAAAGATTTGGAGGCTGACTTCTGGGCCTACTAGGTTGACAATGACACTGTCCTATTTTTTTTTACGCGTACGCAAGGCTTTGTCAACTTAGTCAACACACAGTAGTGACTGTTGGATGTCCATCCAACGGCCGCCGTGCTTCTTCAATCTCTGATCTTCCTGCTCCAGCCGCCCAAACCAGCGCCGGCGGGACTGCCTGCTCCCTCCTCCCGTGGCTGGCTGTGCTGCCGCCAGGCCATCCCTCTAACCACCCACACATCCTGTTATTTTCCGGCGACGTCAGCCTCACCCTGCAGCCGACCAGTCAGCGCTCGTTCTCCCCTTAGCATGGGCATCCGCTGCGGTGGCTTCGCCGGCTCCGAGTAGTTCTCTTCCTAGGTCTCGCCCTCGTCCACCGCGTTTGTGCTCTCGGCGCGGCGAGGTCAACATGGTCAACAAATAACAGCCATCTGAAGAGGCTGACAGTAGGGGCCGACACAAGAAAATGCCTCCTTATTACGCGCAAAATAATGATTCCTCCACCTGATAGCTGGGACCCACCGGAAGGGTCTCTGTATTTCGTGAAAAAAACGTTCCCCCGCTGTCAGCTCGGACCCACCAGAAATGCCTCCTTATTACGCATAAAAAAAATGAATACTCCCCCTGCTAGCTGGGACTCACCTTGGTGGGAGGCTGACTTGTGGGCCTACTAAGTTTACGGGGACGGAGGGCTTTGTCAACTTAGTCAATATGAACGACTCTAGCTCCAGTGACCGTACGATGTCCATCCAATGACCGTAGTGCTTCTTCAACCTCTGGCCTTCGTGCTCCAGCCGCCCAAAGTAGCGCCAGTCGTGCCGCGTGCTCCTGCCTCCTGTGGCCGGCTGTGATGCCGCGGAGGCCTTACCGCCCCTACTACTCCTACCGCTGCCCAAGCCATCCCTCTACTCACCCACACCCCCTGTTATTCTGCGGCGATGGCAGCCTCACCCTCATACTCCTCTTCGCGTGGGCATCCACTGCTGCGTCTTCCCCGGCTCCGCGTCGTCCCCTTCCTAGACCTCGCCGTCGTTCACCGCCGTGGTGCTCTCGGCGCAGTGTGGTCAATGTGGTCAACGACCGACTTCCATCGGAAGAGTACTGTGCGTGGAGAGGCTGACAGCTGGGTCCACGGCGGCCGCAAGGAAGTGCCTCCTTATTACGTGTAGAATAATTATTCCTCCACCTGACAGCAGGGACCCACCAGACGGGCACCAGTATTTCGCAAAAAAAAACATTTCCCCCTTGACTGCTGGGACCCACCAGCTACATCTTCGCACGCAAGGAAGTGCGCCCGGGCAAAAAAAACCAAAACGATTTGCCCCCTTGACTGCTGGGACCCACCAGCTACATCTTCGCAGGCAAGGAAGTGCCTGACAGTCGGGACCCACCTGGTCGAAGCGTACGTAGAACATGTACGTACATATATACTGGTGGATGTAGAGGCGCGCACGTGTCGTAGTAGAGGCGCATACGTAGCATGTACACGTACGTATAGCGGCCAGGGTGCAAGAAAGAAAATACAGCCACGTATGTGTACATACGGGCGGGGTCTCGAACGCCTACTTGCGCATACGTATGGTGAGGGCTCGTGTACATGGCTGGGTCGGAACGGAGAAACAGCATCCTCGTCGTGTTCATGGGGAGGCAACAGAATGCATCGTGTTCATGGGGAGGCAACGGAATGCGTCATGTTCATCAAGAGGCAACGGAACGCGTGGGAGCCAACCGGCTGGGTCGGAACGGAATGCGTGGTCGTGTTCATCAGGCGGGCTCGCGAGTAGGTGGAGAGATCAAGGCAGGACACCTCGCGAGGTGCCCGTGATGCAAGCCATGACGATCGAGACCAGGCGGGTGCCGGCCTGCGCAGTGTCCTTGTTTCCCCTTTGGTGCAAAGGGGGCAAGCACAGGCCAAGGCATCAGGCAAAGGTTACCGTTTCGGTGAAACAAGACCGAGACCAGTGGAGTGGCAGGATGGAGGTCACCGTGGAGCCCAGGACGGCGTCACCGTCAGAGTCTTTGGCAGTCGAAGACCAACTTTAGTCAGGATAAGTGTACTAGATGTTCCCCTTCAAAATGGCCAATTGTTGGCGCCCTTCCTGCTCATTATTTGGGAAGAGGCCCAGGGCCTCTATAAATAGAGCTAGCCACCACAGACTAGGAGAGAGAGATTTTTGGGTAGACTAGAGAGAGAGGCGACAGAACTCACCCAAGCAGTTCATCGCACCAGCCCAAGAACAACCCCTCACGAGGCTGTTCTTCCTTTGTATTGTTCATCATCAGACCCTGAGGCAATCCACCACACCACACACTGGAGTAGGGTATTACACCACAATGGTGGCCTGAACCAGTATAAACCTCGTGTCCCTTGTGTGTTCTTCTTTCTAGCCTAGATTCCTTGCGAGGCTTTGAGACGTAAGTTGGTAGGGGAGAGATCTTCGCGCGCACCCCAGAGTTCGAACCTCAAGGGTCTTCCAGAACCCGAAATCTGACATTCGGCGCGCTAGGTAGGGGTGCGCCGGAATCCTTCTTCCACCACCTCACGTTTCGTCGTCCGTCACGCCCATGTCTGACGCTCGCCGAGCCCGCGCCGAGCGTCGGGCTGCTCTCGCGGCCCATGTCGCCCAGACGGCCCCCGTCGGCGGGCCTCCCCGTCGTTCCCCATCGCTTGCCGCCCACGCCGCCACCGACCCGGCGGGGAACGAGCAACAGGCATCGTTGCTGCATCCCTCGGTGCGGCGGGAAGGCCGCACCGCCACCCCATCGCTGACTCCAGCAGGCTCGTTGTCGCACGCTCGTCGCGCTCCCGCGGACGCGCACGCCGCGCTGCTCCTGGCACGTGAGCTCCTGCACTACCGCCCCCTCAACGACCTCTACAACGAGCGGCTCGCTCGCATCACCGAGCTTGTCAGCGCCGCAGGGGGCTCCCCTGCGCCGTCCCTCTTGCTGCATCACCCTCCGCCCTACACGGGCAATGCAGCTCTGGAGGCACCTCCACCGCCTCCTCCTCAAGAAGGTGCCCTGGCCCCAAGGCGCGCGGCCCCTGGACAAGACCCACCATGTCCAGCGCCCGCGTAGCAAGAAAAGAGCTGCCAAGAGGTCCCTCGCCCTCAAGGAGTTGCTCGCGTGCTCCCAGCGCCAGCTCGCCATGACCGTGTTCCTGCTCCAGCGCACCAAGACCCCGCGCTGCTGCTGGCGGCAGCGCGCGGAGATCTCCAAGATCAAGCCCTTTCTCACCAAAGGCCCCCTGTAGCCACTGCAGGCTACCGCACCTTCCCCGCCGAGCTGCACAGTGTGGCCTGGCCGGGCAAGTTCAAGCCAGATCTGCCTCCTCGCTACGACGGTACTGCCGACCCCACGGAGTTCCTCCAGCTCTACGAGCTAGGCATAAAGGCGGCCAACAGGGACAAAAAGGTCTTGGCGAACTGGTTTCCCATGGCGCTCAAGGATGGCGCCCGCACCTGGCTCCTGAACCTGCCTCCCGGCACGATCTCCTCTTGGGACGAGATGCGCACTCGCTTCATCGCCAACTTCCAAGGCACTCGCGACCTGCCCCCCGCCAGGAGAGACCCTGCAAAAGTACATCCAGCGCTTCAACAATGCCCGCCTCAAGATTCCCAGGGTGACTGAGGAGGCCATCATCTCAGCCTTCTCCGATGGTGTGCGTGACATCAAGATGAAAGAGGAGCTAGCAATCCATGAAGACCTATGCACATCCCTAGAGCTGTTCAACTTGGCGACCAGGTACGCCAAGGCCGAGGAAGGGTGCCTCTCCCTCCTCGAGCTTCCAGCTACTGATCCGGAAGAGAAGAAGCCCAAGGTCAAGGGGCTGAAGCGCAAAGGAGCGGTTGTGCTCGCACCGGAGCCAGACACCAAGCGAGGTAGGGATCAGCCGGAGTCATCCAAGGGCAGCCGGTACTGCGTGTACCACGACCTCCACACCCACAACACCAACAAATGCCAAGAGCTCAGGGCTGTGCGAGATGGACGTATCGGCCGACGCCCCGAGCGCAACGATCAGGGCTATGGCCGAGGAGGAGGAAGAGGTGGAGGATGATGGGAAGACCGTGGCCCTCGCCAAGGGTGGCGTGACCGACCTCGCGAGGACCGCTGGCAAGACCAACCTCGCGAGGGAGGTTGGAAGGATCAGCCTCGTGAGGATCGCCCGCAAGGAAACGCATGCCTCCCTCCTCCGCCACCACCACCGAGCAGGAATGAAGACCACCACCGCCTAGGGGCTTCCAGGAGCCGCGCGCAATCGCTTGCATCCTGGGCAGCGCCCAGGCCCCAGCCTCACAGTGCATCTTCAAGCAGTTCACTCGCGAGGTGAACGCAGTCCTCCCAAAGCTTGAGGCCACGTGCCCTCTCAGGTGGTCTGCGTGCGCTATCACGTTCAGCTCAGCAGATCAGCTCAAGTGCGCAGCAACGGCCAGAGTCCTCCCAATGCTTTGTTCCCCAGTCATCAGCAATGTGCAAGTCACCAGGACCCTCATCGATGGCGGAGCAGGACTCAACGTCCTGTCCGTCGAGACGTTCAACAATCTCCAAGTTCCATATGATCAGCTTCAGCCGACCAAGCCTTTCTCAGGAGTTACTGATGGTTCCACTATTCCGATAAGGCAGGTTCGCCTTCCTGTCACCCTCGGGCAGCGCAACAACTACCGTATCGAGCTCATTGATTTCGACGTCGCCCACATTCGCCTGCCGTACAATGCCATCCTTGGGTACCCAGCCCTGGCCAAGTTCATGGCAGTGACTCACCATGGCTACAATTTTCTCAAGATGCCAGGAAGCGGTGGAGTCATCACAGTCCCCTGTGAGGAAAAGGATGCAGTGTGTTCTCTTGAGCGTGCCTTCCAAGCCGTGGCAATCGAAGACCCAGATCACAGGAGCGGGAGCCTTCCCGAGGTAGTCCCTAAGAAGAAGAAGACTTCACCTGGCCCAAACCATTAGGAGGCAGGCACCTCCAGAGGCGTTGCGTCAGGATCCGCGCCCGTCCAAGGGGCGCCACCCTCTATCGCATAGGAATGCGCGCCCGGCGCCCTCCTCGGGCAAGGCTCGGGGGCTCTCTCCTGGAGGGCCACCGACCTTGCCAAGGTCACGAGGGAGGCGCTCGGGCACCACTTGGAGGCGTGCTTCAAAGCACGTTTCCCTCAGGAAGGTATGAGGCAAGGAGGGCCAAGCCCTTAGGAGTTCATCGCGAGAAACACTCAGGAGCTGCAGGAGTCAAGGGTCATGCGCGGCAGCCGCCTCTTACCCATCGTAGCCCCCCATCCAGGCGAGGATGGCGGGCTACGCGTCTGCATCAATGTGCCAGGGCTCAACCGACTCGCATCTCAGGAGCGCCTCTGGCCTTCACGCGTGGGGCGTTGCCAGGGTCCACCTCACAGCTACGTTCGCATGCCTCTTGGCCTGCCGAACGCAGCCGCTGCTCATCAACGCCTGCTGAGGAGCATTCTGGAGGCTCAGGAGGTCAGGCATTGCGCGGTCCTGGCGGAGATGGAGATGGTCCTCGAGGATCCGCCTACGCCCCCGGGGCCTCCCGAGGCTCCTGGTCCCGGGAGCTCGTGAGGGTCGGCTTCCTCACCGCGCATCGTCTACTACTTCAGCATTCCTTCATCTCCGACGGTATCAGGTGACATCTTTCAAAGTTCCATTTTCAGCTGGGAGCGCCCACAGGGCTGCATCATTCCCAGGTCACGTGGGTCCGTCCCTGCGACATGTATCCTTTTTGCTTATGTTCTCTGCTTACCTTGTTGGGGGCGCCCCTCGGGCTGCATTATCCCTAAGCTGCTCGGGCCTGACCCGGTGGCATTTGCTTTTTCCGCGTCTATCTAAATGGATTTGCTCCTTCATGCTTAACCTACTTGACTTAATCGCCTGCTCGATTGACACCTACCTTTGGAACCGCTCGCTCTGGCACGACGCTTGCGTATGGGTCCGTCCCTGCAACACCGACAAATCTGAGTGGCCGAGCTCTGGCCGCGGCGGCCCCTTATAGTGCCACCTCACTAGGCCCTTAGTGCCCCAATCACTCCCTCGGAGCAACCAATGGTTGGCTGGCAACCGTAACGGCAGACCTTGTTTTCCCTCGTGATTGGTATGCAGGACCCGCTCCAGGAGTAATGCTGGGGGCGTCGCGAGCTTTCTCTCCCTCTCTCCGGCATGATCCGCTCGCGCGTTAAAGGGGGGTGCCTGAGCATCACGACTCATGGGCTCTTACTAGCTCTCTAGCCCTCACCCCCTGGCCTTGACCCACGGCATCACGACATGTCATACCAGCGGCGGCTGAGCTCGCTCGAGGGCCGGGACCTGAGGACGTAGAGCATGAAGTAAAGTGCGGTGAAGAGGGAAAAAGTTCACGAGGACCTAACCCAGCAACACCCCAGCTGCCGCCACGCAGGCCCGACACCTCGCCGAAGAACTACTCCAAACCTACGAGATAAGTCACGCAAAAGCTAAATCGACTCAACGCTAAACCCTCGCCCACTGCAGCTCTGTCACGGCAACGTTGCCTGCCTTTCTCGCCTAGCGGAGGCTGCTCGAGCACTAAAGGGGACCTCGTGAGCATCGCGACTCAGGGGCTCTTACTGGACCTTGGGCCGCTCACCTCCTGGCCTTGACCACGGTATCGCGACTTGGCATACCAGCGACGGGTGAAGCCTGCCTGGGGACCGGGACCTGTCGGTGTAGAGCACCAAGCCCTCATGAGGAAAGAAAGGGGGAGCTGAGCCGGGGCAGAACGCGCCTCTCGCATTGTTTCATGATAAGGATGTACAATTCACAAAAGACATGGCAGGCGCCTTACATACCCCCATGGGGTGTCATTTCGATTCCTTGAAGGGAACAAAAGGTGCTAAGGAGCGATAACTACGCGCGCCTCCGCAGGAGACGCCATCATCAACAGTGGGTCATCAGGTGCCAGCGCCAACCCCATCCAGATCATCAGCGCCGACGACCTAATGCAGTCGCCCTGCTCAGGGCGCGACGCAAGCTCGGGGGCTCGTAGCTGTCGTCGCTTGTCTCCGGAGTCGCATGAAGCTCGGTGGAGTCGCTGGACCCTCCGGCTCCTCCGCTACTGCCTGAGGAGCTGCTGGGGAAGCGGTTGGCAGGCCTGGTCCTCGCCACTCCGATGCCCCGGCCGCCTCCCTTGGGGCAGCATTCCAGCCAGCGTCCTTCCATGTCGATGACCTTGAAGAACATCAAGGAGGCGCCATCGTATTCGAGATGGATTACGAGGGTGCCCCTGTCCGGCAGACCCGGGCGATCTCGCCCCAGCCACGGGTCAGGAAGACCTTGCCCGGGGCGACAACCTCGACCTCCGCCTTGGTCGCGGGGGTGTTGCAGTCGGCGTGCTGCAGCCAGAGCTCCCGAGGCCCCCTCGGCGGAATATTGAAGGTGAAGGAGGGAGGAAGGCGAATCCAAGATCGAGGAGGCGTGGCGGCGTGAAGCACAAGCTCACGAGAAGAGCCCTCGACGTGGACTCTAGGGGGGACGACGCGCACCGCCGTAACTCGCCGGCGTCGACGGCGGCACCGTCGGTGTCGCTCGACGCCTTCTTCTCCAGGGCCCTCGATCCGGGTGTGCAAGGGCAGCGGAAACCCAGGCGGCGGCCGCTCATACCAAGGCCTCGATGCGTCCTGCTGAGCACCATCATCTCGGTGGCAGGAGGCTGGCCACTTCTTTGGCAGAAGCAGGTCGGGACCCTCTCGGGGGGCCTCTCCCTTCTCTTCTGCAGAAAACTGGTGGATCGGCGCCATTGGCGTAAGGTGGAGCAAGGGTGAGAAAGAAGAAGAAAGGGATTAGCAGGAAGGATTGAACAACGAGGGCTCTCGCCCGCCCGTACTTATAGTCCGGAGGAGGCCAACCGTCGGCCTCCATGATCGCAGGTAATCATGACCCGTTTTTGCACGTAGGGACTTGTCAAGTCATGCGGTTGCTGAGGCGTCGTGGGGAAGCGGAGATGCCCGCGTCCAATCAATCGCCACGTGGCGCCCAAGGCCGCAGGCTATTGGGGCCCGCGGTGCTTCACACTTGCCCCCTCGCTTCTCTGCTAAGCCGAGTTCGAGCGCGCCTTGGGCCCGGGGGCTACTATCGGCGTTCTGGGAACGGGGGTCCCTAGACTTGCGTGCCCGCGGCCTGCGGTGTGGCTCAAGCGGAGGCCCAGTGCAGCCCAGCTTCATTAGCTCAAGCTCAAGACTCTTGCGAGGGGCCAAGCCTCGCGGGGCGGACGACAAGAAGCTTCCTCAAGAGCAGCCTCATCAGGCGGCTCGCGAGGAGGCGGAGAGATCAAGGTAGGGCACCTCGCGAGGTGCCCGTGACGCAAGCCATGACGATCGAGACCAGGCGGGCGCCAGGTGGGCGCCGGCCTGCGCAGTGTCCTTGTTTCCCCTTCGGTGCAAAGGGGGCAAACACAGGCCATGGCATCAGGCAAAGGTTACTGTTTCGGTGCAACAAGACCAAGACCAGCGGAGCGGCAGGATGGAGGTCACCGTGGAGCCTAGGACGGCGTCACCGTCAGAGTCTTTGGCAGTCGAAAACCAACTTTAGTCAGGATAAGTGTACTAGATGTTCCCCTTCAAAATCGCGAATTGTTGGCGCCCTTCCCGCTCATTATTTGGGAAGAGGCCCATGGCCTCTATAAATAGAGCTAGCCACCACAGAGTAGGAGAGAGAGATTTTTGGGTAGTCTAGAGAGAGAGAGAGGCGACAGAACTCACCCAAGCAGTTCATCGCACCAGCCCAAGAACAGCCCCTCGCGAGGCTATTCTTCCTTTGTATTGTTCATCATTAGCCTCAGAGGCAATCCACCACACCACACACTGCAGTAGGGTATTACACCACAATGGTGGCCTGAACCAGTATAATCCTCGTGTCCCTTGTGTGTTTTCTTTCTAGCCTAGATTCCTTGCGAGGCTTCGAGATGTGGGTTGGTAGGGGAGAGATCTTCGCGCGCACCCCAGAGTTCGAAGCTCAAGGGTCTGCCGGAACCCGAAATCCGACAGGGGTCCTGTTGATCGGGAGGGGTGTGGCATATCGCAAAACAGAGGAAACGGACCTCCTACGGTCTAAACGGGGGTCCTATTGATTGGGAGGGGTGTGGCTTACCGCAAAACGGAAGAAACATACCTCCTACGGTCGAAACGGGGGTCCTGTTGATCGGGAGGGGTGTGGCGTACCGCAAAACGAATGAAACGGACTTGTGTTGGAGCACTACGGTCGAAACGGGGGTCCTGTTCATCGGGAGGGGTGTGGCGTACCGCAAAACAAGACACCACAGGATACTGTTCACGTCCACCGTCGACCTCCTCCAGCCTCCACGGGCTACCGGCGACCTCCTCCAGCCTCCACGGGCTCATGTTCATCCAGCCTCCACTGCGCGCTACTCCATCGGCTACTGTTCAACCACCCCTCCATCATCTACTGTTCATCCAGCCCTCCAAACCACGGGGTCCTGTTCAACCACCCTCCACGGGCACCCCACCATCGTCTACTATTCATCCAGCCCTCCACACCATGGGGTCCTGTTCATCCAGAGGCAACGCCACCGCTCACTGTTCATCCAGAGGCAACGCGAC
>NC_057813.1:411749455-411776145 GCF_018294505.1 Triticum aestivum | reverse complement strand
CAAAGGAATCACTCGATCGGGTTCAACTAATAGCCATCGATCGATCGCTCGGGTTCAGTAACGCGTAGCCTGCAGTGCAATCGCTCGGGTTCAGTTAGAGCCCAACGCCTCTCTTGTGTTCAGTTAGAGCCAACGCCTCGCACACACGCACGTACATGTACAAGAGAAACGCGCATCGCTCGGCCCCCAACCTCCCACTGTAACCAGCAACTCCCCGAAATTTTCCTCGCCCTCGCTTCTACCACGGTTTTTTCCGTCATGGACGGCCCAAAGAATGTCATGTAGCTGCGTCTCCGGCCCGCCCAGGATGAAAAGCCCATTTTCTGTCATGATTTTTTGTCATAGAAGTAGGAGCCCACCACATCTATGATTATACCGGGTTTTTTCACAATTATTGTCATAGAAGTGTCATATGTATGACAGAAAAAAAAATCGTTCGGCCCAAAATGTCACGGATGTGTCTTTTTTTTGTAGTGCATCATAGAACGAAAATGACAGAAGTCCAAAGTCCACCGGACGTCCGATGCACCGGACGTCCGTCCGCCTCCGGAAGTCCAACGCAACCTTCACAGAACCAAAATGCCAGAAGTCCGGACTCTACCGGATGTCCGGACCCTCGTGAGCCACCGGGCGACCGATAAAGACTGGACATCCGACACCTGTCTATGCATAGTAACTAGGGCCAAGGCCCATGTACCCATTAGCTCCCCTAGACTATATATACTCCACCACCTCCACCATTTTAGGGTCAACATTGTGATAGCTCATCTTGGAGATAGAGCTTTGCTCATCCACTTGTGTACTGATTGCTTGTATCTGCGTTGTTTTCCCCGAAGAGAAGAGGATGATGCAGCACAACAACGACAAGTATTTCCCTAAGTTGTGAAACCAAGCTTATCAATCCAGTAGGAGAACCAAGCAACACTATGTAAACATCACCTACACACAAACAACAAATACTTGCAACCCAATGCGTAAGAGGGGTTGTCAATCCCTCCTCGGTATTGAGATAGATTAAAGTGTATGAGATTTGATAAATAGATCTAGCAAAAACACAAAATAAAATAAATAAAGAAAAAGTGCAGAAATGTACTTTTGGGTTTTAATATGATAGGTAATAGACCCGGGGGTCGTAGATTTCAAAGCCTTCTCTCGAGAAAATGGCATATGATGGGTAAAAAATTACTGTTGGGCAATTGACAGAAGAGCAAATAATTATGACGATATCCAAGGCAATGATCATGTATATAGGCATCACGTCCAAGATTAGTGGACCGGCTCCTGCCTGCATCTACTACTATTACTCCACACATCGACCACTATCCAGCATGCATCTACTGTATTAAGTTCATGGAAAAATGGAGTAATGCAATAAGAATGATGACATGGTGTACACAAGATCTATTCATCTCGGAATAGACCCAATCTTTTTATCCTTAATTTGAAATGATACATGCGTGTCATGTCTCCTTCCATCACCTAGATTGAGCACCACAAGATCGAACCCATCACAAAGCACCTCTTCTCATGGCAAGAAAAATCAATCTAGTTGGCCAAACCAAACCAAAGTTTCGAAGAAGAAATACGAGGCTATAACAATCATGCATAAAAGAGTTCAACAAAGACTCAAATAATAATCATGGATAGATATTATCATAAACTCACAATTCATAGGATCCCAACAAACACACCAAAAAAAGTCATTACATCAAATAGATATCCAAGAACATCGAGGAGAACAATGTATTGAAGATCAAAAATAGAGAAGAAGCACTACAAAGAAAAGACACATCTATGACATTTTGGCCCGAACAATTTTTTTTGTGTCATGCTTATGACACTTCTATCACGATAATTGTGACAAAAGCGCGTATCTCATTGATGTGGTGGGCTCCTACTTCTATAAAAAATCATGGTAGAAAATTGGCTTTTCGTCCTGGGCGGGCCGGGGACGCACCTGCATGACATTCTTTGGGTCGACCATGATGGAAAAACTCGTGGTAGAATCAAGGGCGAGGAAAATATCGGGGAGTTCCCGGTTAAGGTGGGTGGTCGGGGCCGAGCGATGCACGGAAGTTTGCGTGTTTCTCTCATACACGGACGCGCGTGTGTGCGAGGCGTTGGGCTCTAACTAAACCCGAGCGATTGCACTAGCTACATTACTCGGCCACGGTTCATCGCTGCAGAGAGACCGATCGACCAATATGTACATACATGTTCGCGACCAGACCGACAACCCTACTTACGATTCGACCGGGTGGGTCCCAGCTATCAGGGAGGATAAGGAGGCACTTCCTTGCGTGCGAAGATATAGCTGGTGGGTCCCAGCTGTTAGGGGGAGAATCATTTTTTTGCCCGTAATATGGACGCACTTCCTTGCATGCGAAGATGTAGCTGGTGGGTCCCAGTTATCAGGGGAGAAACATTTTTTCGCAAAATACAGTAGCCCTTTCGATGGGTCCCCTCTGTCAGGTGGAGGAATCATTATTTTGCGTGTAATAAGGAGGCACTTCCTTGTTGCGGCCGTGGACCCAGCTGTCAGCCGCTCCACGTATAGTCCTCTTCCGATGGAAGTTGTTCCTTGACCATGTTAGCCACGCCGTGCCAAGAGCACCAAGGTGGTGGACGATGCGAGGCCTAGGAAGGGAATGACCCGGAGCCGGGGAAGACTCGATAGTTGTTTCCCACGCGGAGCGGAGTACGAGGGTTAACTGGTTCGGCTGCAGTGTGAGGATGCTATCTCCGGAGAATAACAGGAGGTCTGGGTGAGTACAAGATGGCCATGCTAGCAATGGGAGTAGGATGGTGCGGTGAGGCCTGTGCGGAAGCACAGCCGGCCATGGGACGCAGGAGTAGGCGGCACGGCCGGCGATGGTTTGGGCGACTGGAGAAAGAAGACCAGAGGTTGAAGAAGCACGATGGCCGTTGGATGGACATCATACGGTCACTGCAGCTAGAATCGTTTGTATTTACTAAGTTGACAAATCCTACATCCCCGTCAACTTAGTAGGCCCACAAGTCAGCCTCCAAATATGGTGGCCCCAGCTAGCAGGGGGCGTATTCATTTTTTTGTGCGTAATAAGGAGGCAGTTGCTTGTGTGCGAAGATATAGCTGGTGGGTCCGAATCTGTCCCAAATGACATACATCCCAAAATTTCTAGCCAGATTCAAATAAATTTAAAAATTAAACATACCTTAATTTAAAATCCAATGAAGTTTTACTCGCATAAAAACAATGAAATTTATAATATCAAAATCTGAAAGAAAAAAGTAATTTGCAACTAATTGTCTATTTGCTGTATTTTTTCATTTTACAACCCATTTCTTATTACTTATAGCCCATTTTATGGGCAAGCCGGATGCATCCCTCCTTCTCTTGAAAGATTTCTGGCCCAGCAGGGCATAGAAAAGCAAGTAGGCCTCCGTTTGTTATTCTGCCAAAAAAATAGCTGGGCTAGCCATTTTCAGAAAGCAAAAAAACGGGTTGGTCATGTGGTAAACATATGAAATAAAAGCCTGGGCTAGATGGGCCGCAGCTCCCGCACAACCCAGTTGATACCCTGCACCGTCCCGAAAACAAAAAATACTACGCGAGCTGCTGGGACCCGGGTGTCAGCCGCTCCTTGTGCAGTTATCTCGCTTATTGACTACGCTGACAGTGGCGTACGACCCAGATATTAGGAAACCATTAGGAGGAACCATTTTTTCTTGTAATAAAGGAGGCACTTGCTTGCCTACTGCCATGATCCTGGTGGGTCCCTACTGTCATCCTCACCATGTACAATCATCTCCTTATTCCTCTTGGTTGTTGTCTTGTTGACCATGTTGACAACACCGGAGGGCGGCACCATGGCAAGCAAACCAAGGTGGAGGACAATTTTGAGGCCTTGGACAGGAATGAACAGGAGTCAGGGAAGATGCACAGAGTTTTAGGGTGCAATGTGGTCGTGATGCGTGCGTGGCAACACAACCATCCGTGGGAGGCGGGAGCAGGCGGTCCCGCCGGTGCTGGTTTGGCTTTGGCGGCTAGAGGAAGAAGAGACTGAAGAAACATGACAGACGTTGAATGTCAATCCAAAGGTCAAGGTTGGCACAACCATTTATTGACTAAGCCGACACCATGTAGCATACTTTTTTTATAGGAAGAAAAGAAAAAAGGGCTCGTTCACCATATAACATTCCCGAAACTACCACCGTTTGATGTTGCGTTGCAACTAAAACTGCTAGGAAAATGCGTTCGTTTGTCATCCTCCTCCCAGGGAATGTTCACCACATAACATTCCAGAAAATCATAGACTTGAGAAGGCGTACAGAGCAAGCTAGTGTAATTGCTGAGTTTTAGAAAAAAGAGAGACGTGCTCCTGTAGCTAGTTCGAATCCAAACCTAGACTATGACCATATATAGTGCTAGGCTACTCTGCAAGTAATGAAACTGACATATCAAACGTTCGCTTCTCCTCTTCTCTAGTTACTCTGCCTAGCATCAAAAGCTCCGGCCGCAGCAACCATGTCCGTTGGCGGCTCGTCCACCTGCTCTTCAGCAGGCAACAACCTGATATGCGCCAAGTCACCACCTGTACCATCGCCTGTGGGTCTCATCACACCCCCACCGGCACACTCATCGCAGTCGGTTGCTCATCGAAACCCGCTGCCGTTGGTGTGGTGCCACTGCTGCAAATCACGCAGAGTCATCTGTCGCGTCTCAACTACAATCCTCAACCCTGGCCGAGTCTTCTACAAATTCCCAAATCATGGGGTGATAACATGTTTAAGTGTTGTTCGCCTGCTTTCAGTTGCTGATTTTCTGTAATAGTTTGGTTGATGATCTTCCAATTTGATTCATGCAGAACAGGGAAGATTCGTGTGATTTGTATTTCTGGAAAGTTGCGAATGTGGGGGAATGGAACTATGTTGATTATTTGGTTAGCCGAGGAATCACAATACCAGAAGGTTGGGGTTGTGGACAAGTAACTGAAGGAACGACAGAAGAGGAAGATGCAGAGCAGAAGGTCACAGATGTAGTTCATCTGATCATGGCCAAGCAACAGCTGTTGAACGACTATTGATAGCAATGAGGAGATGAAATAGCTTGTAAAGATAATGGGCAAGATTGTTGTGCTCTGTAGGATGATTGTCTCTTTATTTGAAGTGTATGTAGCACTCATGATGTATTTAGTGGCTATGGCATGAGCACTTTGCTGAAACTAGTAATGAATGAAACCTGTTTAGCAGACTGGGCGTAGTGTTGTGAAAGTCTAATGATTTCTATTAACAGAAATGGGGGGTATCCCCTTTTTCTCATAAACAAATAAATAGCAGAGGCCCTTTTGCTAATATATAAATAAATTAGCAGAGGCCCTGTCAGGTCAGCTTTGTTCCCATTCTAAGACGTAGAGAAAATTGCAGTCCAACAACAAACTATGTCATCAAATACAAGTTTCACGGCCAAATATGAGTACAACTAAACAACAATGTCATCATGTTTTAGTCGTCATACAGTCACCAAACACAAATCAATATACATAATAAGTGATGTTCTCATAGCAAAATACTAAACAACAACTTCATCAGGTTTCAGTTGTCATAGCAAACACAATTTCACATAGTAGATAAAAAGTCGTCTTCTCACAGGAAAAATACGACAAAAGGAATATAATCATCATCCGCAACAGCAGCGTCAACATCTTTGCCATGTGCATCAGTCTGAATCGTAACCCCCCTAGTGTCTTCTTCTTCATCATCCTCAATGTCCTCGAACATTGGCGTCTTATTGATCAACTGTCGTACATCCACAGCCCAACAGGGTATCTTTTCACCAGCGTTATTGTTGTGATGGTTCTCAAATATACTACGAACATCTATGGAATATTCTACATCAGGAGCAGTGTAAGCATCATCTTGTTATGCAACTTCATTAAACGAATTCCTCTGCTCAAACCTTTGCAATACTCTCCAGTCATCACTACATGCAAATGTGTATTCCAAGAAAAATATTTGTGTCGCTTGATTTGCCAAAATAAAAGGCTCGTTGGTGTGGTACGCCGCCTTGACATTGATGGATTTGAAATAATCATCAGCTTTGGGTTTTCAATCCTGGAAAACAGGTGTACTAAAGATAGCAGAACAGAACCACACATCGATGAACCTCGAAACTAGAGATATACTGCAACTGAACAACGTCTGTTATGTTAGAACACATTTCAGTTGTCTCATGCCATACGTATCCATGCTCATGATGGCACTGTTTTGTGTCTTCATGCCTTCGTCGCGTGCAAGGGTGTTGTAGCGCACATCTCCAACAACACAAGATTCATATTGTCTTACCTGAGTATCAGGACCCATTGCTAGTGCGTAAAGGGCATCATTCACTGCCTGCCCATCCTCCGGCATCTTCATAACCTATGGTCAGAAAATAGACAAGCTGATCATCTTATGTACTCGATATATTAAAAAAAACTGACAGTGCAATTCAAAAGCTTACATGGCTCTTGAACCATTTCGCAAATCCTGCCATAACTAGTTTGTCAATGTTTCTTGGATTTTTTGGCAGTAACTCTAGTTTGTAGATGCTGCAGAACATAGTGATCACGTCAAACATCTAATATAAGAATGTGTTGCAAGTTTAGTAGTTTACGATGTATAAGCTACAGTACTTAGCACTTACTCGATATAAGGTAGAATCTCAGGACAGTCATTCAACACATATCAAACCATTTTGTCCAAATATTTAGGTTTGTCATCTTGTCAACTCTTCCCTATAACTCGAACAGAACAATCGAAAACATTGAGCTCGGGATTTTTTTCACCCACCTTTTTGCTAAGCTGATCAGCTGTTTCAATGTATTTTGAGCAGAATGTCAACGATTATGTAGCAATGTAGGCCTCTGCAATGGAACCCTCTAGTCTAGCTCTGTTCATAACATAGCCCTTGAAAGTGCATAGCCGCCTTTCAATAGAGTACATCCAGCCATGTTGTATTGGACTTCTAAGTAGTGCCACATCAGGTAGATGAACAGCCAAATGCACCATCACATCAAAGAAGGCTGGAGGATATATCTTCTCAAGGTCGCATAGGATAGCTGGTATCTTGTCTCTAAGATGCTCCAAAGCATCTATCCTGATATTTCTACTGTAGAGTTCCCTGAAGAATTGTCCCAGCTCTGCAATTGCTCTGTATAAGTCAGGGCAGCGCAATCCTCTAAGGATTACAGGTAAAACCCTTTGAAGTAGGACGTGGCAGTAATGAGTTTTCAAACCTTGTACCTTGTTTCCATTTGCACTGACTCTCCTTTCAGGGTTGTAATCAAATCCATGTGAGAAATCTTACATGTGATAGGACCTTGCAGAATTCTTTTCTTTTTACCTTGTCCAAGACGTACACAGCTGGTGCCATATCCCGTGATGCACCATCATCTTTCACCTGCAAATCAGATCTAATAACTGATACGTCTCCAATGTATCTATAATTTATGAAGTATTCATGCCATGTTTACAACAATTTTATAGGGTTTTGGTATGATTTGATTAGAACTAACCCAGATTGTCGATGTTTTCAGCAGAACAACCGTGGTGTCTTTTTTGTGCAGAAATAAAAGTTCTCGGAATGGGCTAAAAATTTACGGTGATTTTTTATGGACCAAAAGAGAAACCGGAGCACAAGAGTTGGACAAGAAGAGTCCCAAGCCGACGACAAGGTAGGGGGGCGCGCCCTACCCCCCAGGAGGGTGCTCATACCTTGTCGCTACCTCGTGGACCCCCTTGATGTGAGACCGACGCCAAAAATTCCTATAAATACCAAACCCCTAGAAATAAACCTGGATCGGGTGTTCTGCCACCGCAAGCCTCTATAGCCACGAAAAATCAATCTAGGCCCTCTCTATCACCCTGCCGGAGGGGGCCATCATCACCGAAGGCCATGGAGGAGGATCTCGGAGGGGGCCATCATCACCATGGAGGCCAAGGACCAGAGGGAGAACCTCTCCCCATCTATGGGGGAGGCCATGGAGGAGGAAGCACAAGGGGGAGACTCTCTCCCTCTCTCTCTCGATGGGGCCGGAGTGCCGCGGGGGGAACCATCACCGCGGTGATCATCTTCATCAACATCACCTTCCTCATCTCTATTCGGCGGTCCACTCTCCCGCACCCCACTGCAATCCCCTACTTGAACATGGTGCTTTATGCCACATATTATGATCCAATGATGTGTTGCCATCCTATGATGTTTTGAGTAGATTTGTCTTGTCTTTTTGGTCGACTGATGATCTAGATTGGTTTGAGTTGTATGTTTTATTTTGGTGCTGTCCTATGGTGCCTTCCGTGCCGCGCACTGTGAAGGATTCTCGCTATAGGGTGTTGCAATACGTTCATGATTCGCTTATAGTGGGTTGCTTGAGTGACAAAAACATAAACCCGAGTATGGGTTTGTTGCGTATGGGATAAAGGGGACTTGATACTTTAATGCTATGGTTGGGTTTTACCTTAATGATCTTTTGTAGTTGCGGACGCTTGCTAGAGTTCCAATCATAAGTGCATATGATCGAAGAAGAGAAAGTATGTTAGCTTATGCCTCTCCCTCATATGAAATTGCAATGATGACTACCGATCTTGTTAACAATTGCCTAGGATAATTCCGCACACTGATCCGTCGTTATTCCACACTCGCTATTTGTAATATATTGTGATATATTCTAACTTTATGATAATAGCACCTATTTTTTATTTTAGTTCTCCGATATCATGCAAAGTTATCCTCTTCATACCCACAATGTAGTTTCATTTCTCGTTTCTAGATGGAAGCAAACGTTCGGTGTACGTAGAGTTGTATCAGTGGTAGATAGGACTTGAGAGAATATGGATCTTACCTTTAGCTCCTTGTGGGTTTGACACTTCATACTTATCACTTCCACCTTTGGAAATTGCTACGATGATTCCTTGCACTTGGGGATTGGTACATCTCCAACATATCTATAATTTTTTATTGTTCCATGCTGTTATTTTATCATTCATGGATGTTTTACAATCATTTTATAGAAACTTTATATTATTTTTGGGACTAACCTATTGACCCAGTGCCCAATGCCAGTTGCTGTTTTTCGCTTGTTTTTTACATCGCAGGAAATCAATATCAAACGGACTCCAAACACCACGAAACTTTTTGAGGATTTTTTATGGACCAAAAGACACCCAATGGGACAGAGCTGCACCTGGGGGTGCCCCAAGGGGGGCACAACCCACCAGGGCGCTCCTGGGCCCCCAGGCGCGCCCTGGTTGGTTGTGCTCACCTCGGTGGCCTCCCGTACCCCCTCTTCGCCCTATAAATTCTCAAATATTCCAAAACCCTTCAGGGTAGCCCTAGGTCAGAAGTTCCGCCGCTGCAAGGCCTCTATATCCACGAGATCCAGTCTAGACCCCGTTCTGGTACCCTGCCAGAGGGGGAGATCATCACCGGTGGCCATCTTCATCATCCCGGCGGCCACTATGATGAGGAGGGAGTAGTCCACCCTTGGGGCTGAGGGTTTGTACCGGTAGCTATGTGTTTAATCTCTCTCTCTCTCTCTCTCTCTCTCTCTCGTGTTCTTAAGATGGCATGATCTTGATGTATCGCGGGCTTTGACAATGTAGTTGGATCATATGGTGTTTCCCCCTCTCTATATTGTTGTGATGAATTGAGTTTTTCCCTTTGAGATTTCGTTGTTATCAGATTGAATACTTTTATAGATTTGAGAGCACTTGATATATGTATTGCAAATGAATACTCATGGTGACAATGGGGTATCAATTTGATTCACTTGATATATGTTTTGGCACTCAACTCGCAGACTCCCGAGGTGACATTGGGGTAATCTACACATAGGGGTTGATGCACGTTCTTGTCTTTGTTTCTCTGGTAGAAATCTTGGGGCACTCTTTGAGGTTCTTTGTGTTGGATTGAGTATTATGAATCTGAATTTGCTTTGGTGTTATTTTAGTACGAACTCTAGGATAGATAGAACGGAAAGAATAGCTTTGTGTTATTTTAGTACGAACTCTTGAATAGATCGAACGGAAAGAATAGCTTTGAGGTGGTTTCGTACCCTACAAACAATTTCTTCTTATGTCTCCGCTAGATAAGAACTTCGGAGTGATTCTTCATTGCACGTTGAGGGATGGTTATGTGATCAAATTATATTAGCATTGTTGAGAGATTGCACTAGTGAAAGTACGGACCCTAGGCCTCATTTTCAAGCATTGCAATACCATTTTTGTGCTCGTTTACTATTTGCTACCTTGATGTTTTTATTTATTCAGATTATAAAAATATATTTCTACCATCAATATTACACTTTTATCACCATCTCTTCGCCGAACTAGTGTACCTATACAATTTGCCATTGTATTGAGTATGTTGGGGACACAAGAGATTTCTTGTATTTGGTTGCAGGGTTGTTCAAGAGAGACCATCTTCATCCTACACTTCCCACAGATTGATAAACCTTAGGTCATCCACTTGAGGGAAAATTGCTACTGTCCTACAAAACTCTGCGCTTTGAGGCCCAACACGAGTCTACAGAATACAGTTGCATAGTAGACATCAAGCTATTTTCTGGCGCCGTTGCCAGGGAGGCTAGGTAAGAGGCACTCACATCCCGTCAACGAAGCTCTTTTCCGAAGCTGTTGCCCGGGAGGTGAGTGACTGAAGGTACATCTTTAGATCTTGCAGTCGAATCTTTTAGTTTCTTGTTTTATCACTAGTTTGGTTTATAAAAGAAAACTACATAAAATGTAATTGAGGTTGCATTATATTATTGATCATCTTTATAATATCTTTCTTGAAAATGATGGATCGGAAAATTGTGCTGAATTGTTAGAAGAAGAAGTCAATAAAATGTTTGGCACAAAATCTTTGAATGATGAGCATGATTGGAATGTTGTTAGTATGAATCCTTTGAATATCCAAGTTGATAATGATGATTTCACAAGTCATGACAATTTTTTTCTTATAAGCATGTCAATTTTTGCGGAGTGAATTGGGAGTGCAAATGCACACCAAAAAGGAAGATAGATTTTGTAAGAAGCATAAATATTTGGAAACAAAAAAGTTACAAGAGAGGCTAGATGATTGTGCTGAAAGATTTAATTTTTTTTTGCCATCCTTGTGAACTTTGAAATGAACGTGGTCATTTAGATCTCCAATGAAAATTGTTTCATCAGCAAATCGTGTCCAAAAATTGTGATAACTTGATTACCCTTGAGCATCATAAAGAGCTTAGTCTTCTTTTGGGGTATGAAGAAATGAAACGTATAACTGAGGGTATTCCAAAATTTAATCTCGAGAGATTTCTTGATTTTGATCTAGAGGAAATTCATATATTTTGTGTGCAGTAAATTGCATTGAGATTCCTTATATTGTCAACTATCTAAAGACAAGAAAACAAATAGAACATGAAGAGAGTACTAATGAAAGGTAAAATATTTCCCAATACCCTCCTAGTGTTTATTATGATGAATCAGGTAACGAGGAGGAGCTTCCTATCCAATCAATCTCTTCAACAAGAAGCTTAAAAAATTAAACCCACACATGATGTGGTGAAGAAAAAGAAAAGAAGAAAGAATAGAGGTAAAGAGGTATCTCTCCCAAATAATGTTGCTCCTATCACCATTGTGCCTCATGAAAGTGAATCAAATATGTTGATGGAAGATGATGATATTGAGTATGATTTTGAGATACCTACTACTTGTTGTAATGATTATGATTGGGAAGAAAATTATGTCGCTTATGATGTTGAAAATATTTTTAGAACTTGCTTGGAAGAATATGATAATAATGTTTGCTATACTATTGGTGCCATTCATGCTATTGATAAGAATGATTGTGATGATATGCAAAACCACAAGCTTGGGGATGCTATATTTAATGAGTATGAAATGTCTGAAGATTTATTTGCTGGAAATAATGCTTGTCCTAAGATTGGGGATGCTTTGCTTAATTATGATCCTTTGATTCCATCTACTTTCGATAAGAAAATTTATTATGATGATAGCATGCCTCCTGTTTATGATGATTACAATGAAAGTGGGTTTGGAAGAGTGTCAACTCTAGGTAGTAGTGATCCCACTATTTTGGAGGGTGTTGAATATTATTACATTATTGATGAAAGTGGATTTGGAGAGGTCGTGACTTTATTTAGTGATACATCCACTATTTTGGAAGAGGTTTCAATTAACTATGATAATAAAGTTGCTATCTATGATGATTATTACGATGACATGTATGCCATAAAGAGTAATAAAACTTCTATGCTTGTGCATCATGAAAAGAGTGATGTATGTGATAGTTATATTGTTGAATCCATCCATGCTGTTTCTGAAAATTATTATGAGGGAGGAACTTATGCTCTTGCATATCTCAATAATATCAAGTTTCTTCTCTTTGTGTTGATTGTTTTGAAGTTGTACTTGTTTTGCCTTCCTATGCTAGTTAGTTCTTGTTCTCATGGATTGCTTGCTCACGAAACCCCCGAACATACGAAGTGGGTTAGGCTTAAATGTGTTCGATGTATTTCTCATGATCCTCCCTTTGTGTTTCTGAAAGTGCGTTACATCGACTAGAGGGGGGGTGAATAGGCGATTTTTATGAATTCTTCACTGAGGAATTTCAGGGTGAGGAAATTCCTAAGCGAATAACTACTTGCAGCACAATAAGTACTCATGTATAAGCATAACAGGGCAACAACATAGTGATCATGATGAAATGAAAGACAAAAACACAGAGTACAGAAAGCGTAAACACGGGATAAGCAGGACAAAGACAAACTGACTGAAGAAATAGGATTGAGGAATTAGAGAAACTCTTCAGTCAAAGTCTTCAAACAGTAATGATCAGGTTCATCGTCATATAACTGAGGAAATGAAAGGGTTGAGGAAATAGAACCAGTAGGCTTGGTGAAGATAATGATTTGGTAGACCAGTTTCAACTGCTATGACAGTTGTATGTCTGGTTGGAGCGGCCGAGTATTTAAACTCGAGGACACACCGTACCGGACACACAGTCCTCGCCGTATTCTCCTTGAGCTAAGATCACACAGACCTCGCCCAACAGTAGTGGTAAGTCTTCACAGGTGAGTTCCAAACCTTCACAGACTCGGTCACTCGGCAACCCACAATTCCTCCTGGATGCTCAGACCATGACGCCTAACTGTCTGGAGGATACATAGTCCTCAAAGGTAACAAGCGTCGGTTCCACACAGGTACAATCTCTTCAGTGATGTTGAATCACTTTGGGTTTGTAGGTTTGGGTTTGGGATTTGGGTTTTCCTCACTTGATGATTTTCGCTCAAAGTACTTGGAGGATGGGATGCTCTCAAATGACAAGTGTCAGTTTCTCTCAGCGCACCCAACCAGCTAGTGGTTGTAGGGGGCGGCTATTTATAGCCTAGGGAGCAGCCCGACATGATAAGACATAAATGCCCTTAAAGGATATGACTGTTAGGTGGTAGGATATTTTGGACAGCTGGCGCGTAGCATATCAATGGTCGGATTTGAGGTTCTAATTCCTCAGGGCTATCATGCTCCTCACTGTGTAGGCAACCCACACTGGCTAATTCCTAACTCCTCAGTTAGAACAAATTCCTCAGAGACAAGAAGATCTTCGTCTCTGTCACTGAAGAAATTGACTGAACTGATATGAGATTTCCAATGGCTTCACTCGAAGGATTGGGTAGGTGTAGGATTTTGAGATGAGCATCACTTGGAAATCAGCTTCCTAAGTATTACCTCGACCCCCTTTAACAGTATGGTGTTTCCTATGACTCAAGAAGAATAAAATGAAACTACGAAAACAAAAGTCTTTACGCTTCATAGTCCTCGCATGAATATCCAAGTCTTCACGGTTAAAGCAATTTCTTCGCTTTCAAAGTCTTAAGGAGAACCAAAGTGTTCAGCCGAAGACATTCATTTTTAGGGGTCGACTTTCACTATAAATATCAAACTCCTCATCGACTTATAGAACATGTGTACACTCACAAACATATTAGTTCCTTAACTTATAAGTCTTCAATACACCAAAATCACTAAGGGGCACTAGATGCACTTACAATCTCCCCCTTTTTGGTGATTGATGACAATATAGGTTAAGTTTTCAACGTGGATAAACATATGAATTGAAAGTGCTCAATTTTGAGGAATTTGATTGCAAGATATAGAAGAACTCCCCCTGAAGATGTGCATAGTGAGGAATTTGCTTTTGAAGCAATGCACATTTGAATTGTAGAATCATGGAGATCTTCCCCTATATCTTGTAATTCATACATGCATTTAACATATCGAATGAAGAATTTGAAATGCATGATGAAATGTGGTGACTGATGTAATTCAGCATGCATGCATAATATATATGAGGAAATAGCATGCAGAGAAACAAAGCAAAAGTATCAGGTCACCACCGGACTTAAGTTTACAACTCAATCAACAAACACTTCAGAAGAGCGAGAGTTGCAACTTAACAAAAAAACGCCCATATAGATAGACCCGCCTGAAGAATAACTCAAATTTCACCCCCTTTGTCATCAAATGACAAAAAGGGACGAAAAGTGAGGACTAACGCCCCTGAAGAATTTCATCACGAAGTCGATGGAGGAGCGCTAGTGTTGTTGGGGTCAGTTGTTGGAGTAGGGCCTGCCGCAGTGTTGTCCAAGTTTTCATTTTCATCAGTCTTGCGCGATGAGGAATATGAGCTGGGCATCAAAGGAGGAACTTCAACCTTCTTGAATTTCTTCGCCGGAGGCTTAGACCAGCTGAAGTCCTGCTTGAAGCCCATCTGCTTGAGATCTTCATCACCGTAGAGATGAGTCAAAACAGCCCAGGTGCGATCAAAAACTTCATTGAGATAGTAGTGGTTCTTCTTCTCTGAATTGTATGTGGCAGTCATGTTGTGAAGAATAGCACCAAACTGACACTTGACCCATTTATGATTGCGATCGATCTTCCGATGAAGACTGAGGAGAAGCTCACGATCAGTCATCACCTTTGGAGCTCTTGCTTGAGGACTTTGCTTTGAGGCATTGGCGGCAGAATCATGAGTGGCAAAGTCATCATTGGTGGAATATGAGGCAGCTTTGCGGAACTGTCCATCCAATGGACGAATTCCCTCATCAACAATTGTAGTGGCCTTGCCCTTTTCGTCAGCCGAGGAAAATGTCTGCTTGAGGACTTCAATAGGGGGCAAGTAACTGCCATGGTTGAGTTGTGTCAGCCTTGTAGTTGAGTGAAGACATTGATATGAGGAATCTCATAATCCAGGGAGCATAAGGCTTCAACTCAAAGGGAGACATTGCAACGTTTGCCAGAGTCCTCATGAAGAAGTCATGGTAGTTTACTAGAATACCATGCATGATATTGAATAGTAGATTCTTCATGATGCCAACCACTTCTTCATCATTCGAGTCGTGGCCTTTGATTGGACTCAGTGTCTTGGTCAGAATGCGGTATACAGTCCTAGGCACATAAAACAATTCCTTCACAAGGAATTTGGTCCTTGAGGCTTGGCCAGGCTTCAATGGATTCATCAGCACTTGCATGAAATGATCAGCTAGCTCAGTTTCATTGTAGATGAGAAGAGCACCTTCGGAGGGAGGACTGACAGGCATGGCATGAAGTAATTCAGTGGCCGCTGCTTTAAAGTGAGTAGTTTCTGTCATCCAGTCCAACACCCAAGAGTTCACAAATTCAGCATTTCCAGTGATGTGTAGCATCGCATAGAACTGAAGAATGAGTTCTTCATTCCAATCACAGATGTCAGTACAGAAGTTTAGCAATCTAGCATCATGAATAAAACTGAGGACTGATGCGAAGCACGACAGTGATTCCATATCCACATAAGGAATGTGCTCATGGTCGAAGACTTTGTCTTTGTTGAAAAGCAGTGAAGAATAGAAGTTTGCTTGGCTGGCAGTCCAGAAATGCTTTCTTCTCAGACGAGCAGAGTCATAAGGATTGTAGTCAGTGAAGAACACATGCTCATTGAAGAATGCATCAGCCTTGAATTTTGGAGTCTTGGAGAATGGATTCTTCGGCTTTGGCTGAGGAGTATCAGTCAGTTGTAGCACAACCTCGGGAATCTCAATCTCTGGAGCCGCAGGCTGAGGAATTTCAGCTTCTGCTTCAGTAGCCGCCTGGGTCTCCAATTCATCAGCAGCTTTGTCATCAGCACTAGTGGCTGGAATTTCTTCAGGAATGCAAGGGGTTGTATGAATTTCATCAGAGCCCATCTGAACTTCTGTAGAGACAAGGGACTGAGGAATTTGTGGCAGCGGTGTGAACAGAGGAGAGTTGGGGTGCTGACTTGTCGGTGTTCTGGAAACGGGGGTACCCAGACTTGCCTGCCTGCGGCCTGCAGCGTGGATCAAGGAGTGGCCCAGTACGGCCCATCTTCGTCAACACAAGCTCAAGACCCTCGCGAGGGGCCAATCCTCGCGGGACGGACGACAGGAAGCTTCCTCAGGCACAGCCTCATCAGGTTGGCTCGCGAGGAGGCGGAGAGATCAAGGCGGGGTACCTCACGATCGAAGCCAGGCGGGCGCTGGCTTGCGCAGTGTCCTTGTTTCCCCTTCGGTGCAAAGGGGGCAACCACAGGCCAAGGCATCAGGCAAAGGTTACCGTTTCGGTGCAACAAGACCAAGACCAGCAGAACGGCAGGATGGAGGTCATCGTGGAGCCCAGGAAGGCGTCATCGTCAGAGCCTTTGGCAGGCGAGGACTAACTTTAGTTAGGATAAGTGTACTAGATGTTCCCCTTCAAAATGGCCAATTGTTGGCGCCCTTCCCGCTCATTATTTGGGAAGAGGCCTAGGGCATCCCCCTATAAATAGGACTAGCCACCATAGAGTAGAGGCACCTAGATCCAGGGAGAGAAAGGCGACTGAACTCACCCAAGCAGTTCATCGCACCAGCTCAAGAACAGCTCCTCGCGAGGCTATTCCCCTTTGTACTATTCATCATCAGCCCTGAGGCAATCCACCACACCACAAACTAGAGTAGGGTATTACACCACAATGGTGGCCCGAACTAGTATAAACCTCGTGTCCCTTGTGTTGTTCTTCGTGTAGTCTAGATCTCTTGCGAGGCGACGAGACATGAGCCGGTAGGGGGAGTGATCTCCACGCGCACACCAGAGTTCGAACCTCAAGGGTCTGCTGGAACCCGCAATCCAACATTTGGCGCGCCAGGTAGGGGTGCGCAGGAATCGCACCTTCCGCCGCCTCGCGTTTTGTCATCCATCGCATCCATGTCTAACGCTCGTCGAGCCCGCGCCGGTCGTCGGGCTGCTTTCGCCACCCGCGTCGCCCAGACGGTGCCCGTCTGCGGACGCTCCCGTCGTTCCCCGTCACCTGCCGCCACCGACCCGGTGGGGAACGAGAAGCAGGCCTCTTCCCTACATCCTTCGGTGCGGCGAGAGAGCCGCACCGCCACCCCGTCGCTGACTCCAGCCGGTTCGTCGTCCCACGCCCGTCGCGCCCCCACGGACGCGCATGCCGTGCTGCTCCTGGCGCGAGAGCTCCTGCACTATCGTCCCGTCGACGACCTCTCCAAAGACTGACTCGCCTGCATCACCGAGCTCGTCAGCGCTGCAGTGGGCTCTCCTATGCCCTCTCTCTCACTGTCTCGCCCTCCGTCCTGTGCAGGAGGCGTGGATCAGGAGGCGCCTCCGCCACCTCCTCCCCAAGAAGGCGTCCTAGCTCCACGGCGCGCGGCTCCGGGACGAGACCCACCGCGTCCGGTGCCCGTGCGACAAGAAAGGAGCTGCCAAGAGATCCCTCGTCCCCAAGAAGCTGCCCGCGTGCTCCCTGCACCGGCATGTCATGACCGCGCTCCTACTCCAGCGCGCCAAGACCCCGCGCTGCTCCTGGCGGCAGCGCGCGAAGACCTCCAAGATCAGGCCCTTCATCACCAAAGGCCTCCTGTGGCCACTGTGGACTGCCGTGCCTTCACCGCCGAGTTGCGCAGCGTAGCTTGGCCAGGCAAGTTCAAGCCCGATCTGCCTCCACGCAACGACGGCACGGCTGACCCTGCGGAGTTCCTCCAACTCTACCAGCTGGGTATCGAAGCCACCAACGGGGACGAGAGGGTCGTGGCGAACTGGTTTCCCATGGCGCTCAAGGGCGGCGCCCGCACCTGGCTCCTGAACCTGGCTCCTGGCATGATTTCCTCTTGGTACGAGATGCGCACCCACTTCATCGCCAACTTCCAAGGCACTCGTGACTGGCCCCCGGCTATGAGCGACCTTCTCTGCATCAAGCAACAGCCAGGAGAGACCCTGCAGAAGTACATCCAGCGTTTCAACAATGCTCTCCTCAAGATCCCCAGGGTGAATGAGGAAGCCATCATCTCAGCCTTCTCTAACGGCATGCGTGACATCAAGATGAATGAGGAGCTAGCAATCCATGAAGACCTGTGCACGTCCCTGGAGCTATTCAACTTGGCGACCAAGTGTGCCAGAGCTGAGGAAGGGCGCCTCTCCCTCCTCGAGCTTCCGGTTGCCGATCCAGAAGAGAAGAAGCCCAAGGTCAAGGACGTGAAGCACAAGGGGGCTGTTGTGCTTGCAGTAAAGCCAGACACCAAGCAAGGCAGGGATCAGCCTGAGTCATCCAAGGGCAGCCGGTACTGTGTGTACCAGGACCTCCACACCCACAACACCAACGAATGCCAAGAGCTTAGGGCTGTGCGAGATGGGCGTATCGGCCGATGCCCCGAGCGCAACGACCGAGGCTATGGCCGAGGAGGAGGAAGAGGTGGAGGACGATGGGAAGACCGTGGCCCTCGCCAAGGGTGGCGTGACCGACCTCGCAAGGACCACTGGCAGGACCAGCCTCGCGAGGAAGGCTGGAGGGATCAGCCTCGTGAGGATCGCCCTCAAGGAAACGCAGGCCTCCCTCCTCTTCCACCACCACCAAGGAGGAATGAATACCATCATCAGGATGAAGGGGCTGGGGGCTTCCAGGAGCCGCGTGCAATCACTTGCATCCTGGGCAGCGCTCAGGCCCCAGCCTCTCAGCGCATCTTCAAACAGTTTGCTTGCGAGGTGAATGCAGTCCTCCCCAAGCTTGAAGACGCACGCCCTCTTAGGTGGTCAGCGTGCGCTATCACGTTCAGCTCAGCGGATCAACTCAAGTGCGCAGCCACAGCCAGAGTCCTCCCGATGCTTTGCTCCCCGGTCATCAACAACGTGCAGGTCACCAGGACCCTCATCTATGGCAGAGCAGGACTCAACGTCCTGTCCGTCGAGACATTCAACAATCTCCAAGTGCCATATGATCAGCTTCAGCCAACCAAGCCTTTCTCAGGAGTCACTGATGGTTCCACCGTTCCAATAGGGCAAGTTCGCCTTCCTGTCACCTTTGGGCAGCGTAACAACTACCGCATTGAGCTCATTGAATTCGACGTCGCCCACATTCGCCTGCCGTACAATGCCATCCTCGGGTACCCAGCTCTGTCCAAGTTCATGGCAGTGACTCATCACGGCTACAATGTCCTCAAGATGCCAGGAAGCGGTGGAGTCATCACGGTGCCTTGTGAGGAGAGGGATGCGGTGTGTTCTCTTGAGCGTGCTTTTCAAGCCGCATCAATCGAAGACCCAGATCACAGGAGCGGAAGACTTCCCGAGGCAGTCCCTAAGAAGAAGAAGGCATCACCCGGTCTGAACCCTCGGGAGGCAGGCCCCTCCAGTGGCGTTGTGTCAGGATCCGCGCCCGTTCAAGGGGCGCCTCCTTCTGTCACATAGGAAGGCGCGCCTGGCGCCCTCCTCGGGCAAGGCTCAGGGGCTCTCTCCTGGAGGGTCACCGACTTTGCCAAGGTCAGGAGGGAGGCGCTCGGGCACCACTTGGAGGCGTGTTTCAAAGCACGTTTCCCTTAGGAAGAAACGAGGCAAGGAGGGCCAACCCCTCGAGAGTTCATCGCGAGAAGCATTCAGGAGTTGCAGGAGTCAAGAGTGATGAGTGGCAGCCGCCGCTTACCCGCCGTAGCTCCCCATCCAGGCGAGGATGGTGGGCTGCGCGTCTGCATCGACGTACCCGGGCTCAACCTAGCCGCATCTCAAGAGCGCCTTTGGCCTTCGCGCGTGGGGCATTGTGAGGGGCCACCTCACAGCTACGTTCGCATGACTTCTGGGCTGCCGAACGCAGTTGCCGCTCACCAGCGCCTGCTGAGGAGCATTCTGGAGGCTCAGGAGGTTAGGCATTCCGCAGTCCAGGCAGAGATGGAGATGGCCCATGAAGAGCCGCTTGCGCCCCCGGAGCCTCCCGAGGCTCCTGGGCCTGGGGGCTCGTAAGGGTCGGTTTCTGCAGCGTGCGTCGTCTGCTACTTCAGCATTCCTTCGTCTCCAACATCATCAGGTGACATCCTTCGAGTTTCATTTTCAGCTGGGAGCGCCCGCGGGGTTGCATCATTCCTAGGCCGCGTGGGTCTGTCCCTGCGGCATATATCTCTTTTGTTCATGCCTTTAGGTTACTTTGTTGGGGGCGCCCCTCGGGCTGCATTATCCCCAAGCCACTCGGGCCTGATCCGGCGGCATGTATCTTTCTCGCATCTATTCAGGTCATGCATTTGACCCGCCATGATTATTGCTTGACGCCTGGGACGGCGCCCTTCTTTCCTCATGCCAACTGCTTGCACGTTAAAAGCGGGGGTACCTGAGCATCGCGAATCATGGACTCTTAATG
This sequence comes from Triticum aestivum, assembly GCF_018294505.1. NCBI lineage: Eukaryota > Viridiplantae > Streptophyta > Magnoliopsida > Poales > Poaceae > Triticum > Triticum aestivum. The sequence continues at coordinate 411,755,456 of NC_057813.1, read as the reverse complement.
CCTCTCCAGCCCTCACCTCCTGGCCTTGTCCACGGCATCGCGACCTGGCATACCAACAATGGCTGAGCTCGCTCAAGGGCCGGGACTTGAGGACGTAGAGCGTTGGCATCTAAACAATTTTGCAGGAGAACATTACAAATAAAGGCCCAAAGCCAGGCGCAACCCGCCTTGAGGTAGGGCCCCGTGAGTCCCGCGCTGGCTCACGGGTGCCGAGATACACCTCGTCAAGCCCTACCATGCCAGCCACGTGTCAGGGCGGGGCTGTACACGCCCCGGGGGCTCCTCCCGGAGGGGAGCCCCCTCCCACGCACCAGTGGAAGCACCATGCTCCGCGCTGGCTGATGACACTGCCGAGGAGCGGCTATGCCCGTACACATACGAAAGTGCTATGCTTCGCACTGGTGATAAACAACTGAGGGCGGCCCACGGCCGCATCAATGTTAGGGATCCCAGAGCTCAATGTCTGGCACTATCGTAACGCCTCCCCTTGGGATTGCCACACGAGGGGGCTGGGCACAGGGGCTACACCCGGGCCACGCCCGGGCGCACGCCACCCAGCTAGGCCCCTCGGGCCTGGTTCGTCGCATGCCCCTCCCCGAGTGGAGCCAAGGTACGAAGGCCGTTTGAACGTCAAGGGGGACTCCTGAGCATCGTGACTCAGGAGCCTAACTGGTCACGTAGCCCCTCACTCCTTGGTCCCGTCCTGGTTTCCAGTCGGGGCTAATGGCGGTTGAGGTATGCGCGGGGCCAGGCCCTACCGACGTAGAACGGTAGATCCACTCCTGTGCCTCCCCTCCCTACTTGCTGTTTACGCATCAAGGGGGACTCCTGAGCATCGCGACTCAGGAGCCTAATTGGTCACGTAGCCCCTCACTCCTTGGTCCCGTCCTCGTTTCCAGTCGGGGCTAACAGCGGCTGTCGGATTTCGGGTTCCGGCAGACCCTTGAGGTTCGAACACTGGGGTGTGCGCGGAGATTCAACCCTCTACCGGCTCGCTCCTTGCCGAATCGCTAGGATCTAAACTACCAAACAGAACAGCACAAGAGACACAAGATTTATACTAGTTCAGGCCACCATTGTGGTGTAATACCCTAATCCAGTGTGTGGTGTGGTGGATTGCCTCTTGGGCGGATGATGAACAATACAAGGCAGAACAGCCTCGCGAGGGTCTGTTCTTGGCTGGTGCGACGAACTGCTGGGAGGAGTTCAATCGCTCTATCTACCGGTTTCTTGGTGAGGATCCCGATTGCTAGGTCAGGTCCAGATTGCCCCACCCTGGGGGTGGCTAGTCCTATTTATAGGCAAAGGCCCTGGGCCTCTTCCCAAATATTGAGCGGGAAGGGCGCCAACAATTGGCCATTTTGAAGGGGAACAACGGGTACACTTATCCTGACTAAAGTTGGTCCTCGCCTGTCAAAGGCTCTGGTGGTGACGCCGGCTTGGGCTCCACAATGACTTCCGGCCGTTGGGCCGGTCTTGGTCTTGTTGCACCGAAATGGACGCCTTTGCTTGATGCTCTCGCCCGCGCTTGCTCCCTTTGCACCGAAGAGGAAAGGATGACACTGCGCGGGCTGGCGCCCGACTGGCGCCCTTGGTCGTCATGGCTTGCGTCATGGGCACCTCGCGAGGTACCCCGCCTTGAACTCTCCGCCTCCTCGTGAGCCAGCCTGACGAGGCCGTGCCTGAGGGAGCTCCTTGTCGTCCGCCCCGCGAGGCTTGGCCCCTCGTGAGGGTCTTGAGCTTGTGTTGATGAAGATGGGTTGTGCTGGGCCTCCTTTGAGCCACGTCGCAGGCCGCAGGCAGGCAAGTCTGGGGACCCCCGTTCCCAGAACACCGACAGTAGCCCCCGGGCCCACGGCGCGCCCGAACTTGGCTGAGCAGAGAGGCGAAAGGGCAAGTGCAAAGCGTCGCGGGCCCTAACAACCTGCGTCCTTGGGCGCCGCGTGGCAGTTGATTGGATGTGGGCGCCTCTGCAACCGCACGAGTTGATAAAGGAGTGGCATCTCCCTTGCCTCCTTTACTTCCTCCAGTTGCTGCTCAGATCCCCTTTCTTGCGCCTCTCCTCCCTGCTTCCGAAATCTTCAGATCTACTCCGTCTGCGCGCCCTATCCAGTCATGGCGCCTCGCCAAGCCCCGGCCAGAGCTTGGTACTCGCCTGCCTTGGACTCGCCAAATGTGTCAGAGGCGAGCCTTGCCCGGGTGCGCCAGATGGCGGAGGCACAGGGCATCGACGGGACGAAGGCGTTCAAGGCTGGCTCTACCATCCCTGAAGGCAGAGGGAGCACCTTCTATCCGCTCTTTGTGAGCGCCATCGTCGCCGGTCTGGTGCCTCCCTTTTCTGAGTTCTTCTTCTCTGTCCTCCGCCGCTATAATATTCAAGCTCTGCACCTCCATCCCAACTTCGTCCTTCTTCTGGCAATCTTCGCCTACTATTGTGAGGCTCACATAGGGGTGAAACCCTCGGTGGCCTTGCTACGCCACTACTTCTCCCTCTGGACCTCCCGTGGTTCCGCCTCCGCGTGCGCGAGCTTCGTTGCGTACGGCGGCTCCATCGCCATTTCGAACCCTGGGAAGAGGATCAAGGGCTTCAGGAGCAAGTGGGTCTTGGTGGATGCTGGGCGCATCCATCCTCGGCTGATCCTACCCACGGAGTACCCCGCGAGCTCCGACAACTGGTCCCGAGTGGAGCTTCTGGATCCCCGTGCGAAGCTGGTGTTGGAGAAGATGGACGCAGATCTGAGGCCGGCCAGCGTGGCGGCGGCGAAGCTGACCGGTGTGTCGCTGCTAAGGGAGTTCCTAGAGCATCAGCTGGCTCTGCTCCGTCAGTACTCGCTCCCGATGTGGAGGCCTCACCCGAGCCCCGTGGTCTTGGCCAACGAGGATCTGGCTGCGGTCCTCCAGTCCTTGGTTGGGGGCGACGTGGCGAGGCTGGAGGGTGCTCCTACGCCCCTGTTCCTTCGCGAGGATTGGGAGCAGGTAGTGGGGTCCACGCCCGTCTTCAACGGGGACGGGCCCATGCCCGCGAAGGCTCCAGAGTACCTAGTGGACGTGTCCTCCGACAACTCCAGCGAAGAGAAGGAAGAAGGGGAGCGGGAAGAGGGGGTTGACTCAGAGGCGGAGTCAAGGGATCCTCCCCTTTGGCGCAGGTCCCGCACTCTCCGCCTCCTCCAGAGTGACGATGACGAGGATGAGGATGAACAGGGCGGCGGGAGCCTGCCTCCGATCCCGAAGAAGGACCGGACTGGGCTGATCCCCCGCGGGTCTGCCCCGGCCCAGAGGCGATCCGCAGGCGCGCCTCTTGCTCCCGAGCTCCTTGAAGCTGATCCTAGCAGCCGGCTCTCAGGCTTTAAGTACGGCCAGAGGCTGCTTGAGCCCACCAGCGACGACCTGTAAGTGCTTGATTCCTGTCTTGATTATTGTTCTGTTGCCGAGACTTGATGCTCGTATCCTCTGGCCAGGCTGGCGCCCGCGGCAAAAAAGTCGAGGGGAGCTCCTGAGGTACCATCCGTGGCAGTGCCTCTGCCTGAGAAGGAAGGTGACTGTGACGCGTGTGCCTCTCCTGCCCGGGCATCCTCGCGAGGCCAGGCTGAGCCTGCTGGGGCGAGCTCAGCCCCCTTGGCCCAGGAGACTCCCGAGGTGCCCCTGCCTGACGCCGCCACCACAGCCGTCGTGGCGCAGCGGGTTCCGTCTTAGAATATTGTGGTCATGCGGCCGTCTTCTCCTCCTACTCCACCGACTGCTGCTTCCCTGAATACTGTTCTAGATCGCACCATTGCCGGTCCGGACCGTCTGCGGCAGGATCTTCTCGGCGCCAACCCTCGTCTAGTGGCCGGGTGCTTGGAGCTGGCTTCCGGCTGGATTCGCTCCGATGCTTCGATACCGGCGGTGCTGGTCCAGGCCTCAACGGCTTGCGACAAGGAGAAATAGGTCGTCCTTTAGGCGAAGGTTGCCCGCGATGCTGCCATGGGGGAGGCAGCTAGCGTCCAAGGTCGTTGTGAGACGCTGGAGAGCGAGCTGAAGGGCCTGCAGAACCAGCTTGCCGAGGAGGCCCGCCTTCGCCAAGAGCAGGAGGAAAGCATGAAGGCTCGCGAGGCGGCCGTCAAGGAATTGGAGGCCAAGCTCAAGAGGCGCCATGGCTGCCTAGGCGCGCTGGAGCAAGAGCTGGAGGCGAGGAAGGTTGAGCTGGACGGCAAGGCCCGGGTTCTCGCCGAGGATCGCGTGGCCTTCGCGGATATGGAAGAGAAGGCTCGCACTTCACTGAAGACGCTTTATGACAGCGGCCTGGAGAGCCCGTTGGCCAGCGAGGAGGATGGCCCCGCCAAGCTGCTTCCCTTCCTGGTTCGCGCCCTTCGAGATGTCACCCTTGGCCTTGGCCTTACGGCTGAGGCCAAGGCATGCGTCTTGTCTTCTGCAGCGCTGACGCGGGTCTTCACCCACATATATCTTCGCGACCCCAACATCGACCTCGACAGCCTGCTGGAGCCAGTGAGCAGCGAGCGTGCCGCTGCCGCTGCTGAGGCCGTGAAGGGTCGTGCGGAGGCTCTGCTGGGGAAGTTCCGGGCCTTCAGTACCAAGCTGAAGCGGAGCGCTGCTGGCCCTGCTGCTCCACAAGGCGAACCTGCTCCGCGCAGCTCCCCCGCCGGCAAGTGACTCCGTCGTGGCTCCCGTCCTGCTTTTAATTCCTGCGCATGTACCATGCCTCAGGTAGGCGTTAAAACTTATGTTTGATGCTGTGATAACAGTATGGACTGTAATATTTGCTTTTGAATTCCCTGAAATTTGCATTATTCCTTCCTACTTGCTTATGTTCTACGCCGGTAGAGCCCGGCCCCGCGCATACCTCAGCCGCCATTGGCTCCGACCGGAAACCAGGACGGGACCAAGGAGTGAGGGGCTACGTGACAAGTTAGGCTCCTGAGTCGCGATGCTCAGGAGTCCCCCTTGGCGCTCAAACAGCAAGTAGGGAGGTGAGATGTGGGGGTGACTCCTTAGGGAGGTGAGATGCAGGTGGATCTACCGTTCTACGTCTGCAGAGCCCGGCCCCGCGCATACCTCAACCGCCGTTAGCCTTTCGGAACTAAGGAGTGAGGGGCTACGTGACCAGTTAGGCTCCTGAGTCGCGATGCTCAGGAGTCCCCCTTGACGCTCAAATGGCCTTCGTACCTTGGCTCCGCTCGGGGAGGGACGTGCGACGAACCAGGCCCAGGGGAGCTTGGCCAGGTGGCATGCGTCTGGGCGTGATCCAGGCGCAACCCCCGTGCCCAGCCCCTTCGCGCAGCACTCCCGAGGTGAGGCGTTGCGACAAGGCTAGACACTGAGCTCCGGGCTCCCTGAGGTTGATGCGGCCCGGAGGCCACCCTCAGTTGTTTATCACTAGCGCGGAGCATAGCGCTTCCGTATGCGTACGGGCATAACCGCTCCTCGGCAGTGTCGTCAGCCAGCGCGGAGCATGGTGCTTCCACTGGTGCGTGGGAGGGGGCTCCCCTCCGGGAGGAGCCCCCGGGGCATATACAGCCCCACCCTGGCACGTGGTTGGCACGGTAGGGCTTAACGAGGTGTATCTGGGCACCCGTGAGCCAGCGCGGCACTCACGGGGCCCTACCTCAAGGCGGGTTGTGCCTGGCTCTGGGCCTTATCTTGGAGTGTGTTCCTGCAAATTTGGCCAGATGCCGGTGCTCTACGTCTTCGGGTCCCGGCTCTCGGGCTGGTCTCAGCCGTCGCTGGCATGCCAGGTCGCGATGCCATGGACAAGACCAGAGGGTGAGGGCCGGAGAGCCGGTAGGAGCCCTGAGTCGCGATGCTCAGGCCCCCCCTTTAACGCGCAAGCTGGGTTAGACGTCAAAACTCTACGTCCTCGGGTCCCGGCTCTCGGGCTGGTCTCACCCGTCGCTAGCATGCCAGGTCGCGATGTCGTGGACAAGACCAGAGGGTGAGGGCCGGAGAGCCGGTAGGAGCCCTGAGTCGCGATGCTCAGGCACCCCCCCTTTAACGTGCAAGCTGG
>NC_057813.1:411659646-411748712 GCF_018294505.1 Triticum aestivum | reverse complement strand
GATGCTCAGGCACCCCCCTTTAACGTGCAAGCTGGGTTAGATGTCGAAACTCTACGTCCTCGGGTCCCGGCTCTCGGGCTGGTCTCAGCCATCGCTGGCATGCCAGGTCGCGATGCCGTGGACAAGACCAAAGGGTGAGGGCCGGAGAGCCGGTAGGAGCCCTGAGTCGCGATGCTCAGGCACCCCCCCTTTAACGCCCAAGATTCCGACACCCAGGAGAAAAAGGCATGAAATAACAAGCATGGTGGATCGAAAGCATAGCCCTAAGATAAACGCAAGAAGGGTACATGCCGCTGGGTCAGGCCCGAGCGGCTTGGGGATGATGCAGCCCGAGGGGCGCCCCCAATAAGGTAAGCCAGGAATATGAAATAAAAGGGATACATGCCGCAGGGACGGACCCACGCGGCCTGGGAATAATGCGGCCCTGAGGGCGCTCCCAGCCAGAAATGAAACTTAAAAGATGTCACCTGATGATGTTGGGGATGAAGGGGTGTTGGTGTAGCAGACTCGGTGGGCTGCGGGAGCCGATCCTCACGAGCCCCCAGGCCCAGTGGCCTCTGGAGGCTTCGGAGGCGCTGGCGGCTCCTCGCGGGCCATCTCCATCTCCGTCAGGGCTGCGGTACGCCTGACCTCTTGAGCCTCCAAGATGGCCCTCATGAGACGCTGGTGCGCAGCAGCCGCGTTCGGCAAGCCGTAAGGCATGCGCACGTAGCTATGGGGCGGACCTTCGCAACGTCCCACTCGCGAGGGCCAGAGGCGCTCTTGAGATGCGGCTCGGTTGAGCCCCGGTATGTCGATGCAGACGCGCAGCCCACCATCCTCGCCTGGATGGGGGGCCACAGCGGGTAGGCGGCGGCTGCCTCTCATGACCCTTGACTCCTGTAACTCTCGAATGGCCTTGCTGACGAATTCCTGAGGGTTTGGCCCTCCTTGCTTTGCTCCTTCTTGAGGGAAACGTGCTTCGAAGCACGCCTCCACGTGGTGCCCAAGCGCCTCCCTCGTGACCTTGGCGAGGTTGGCGGCCCTCCAGGGGAGAGCCCCCGAGCCCTGCCTGAGGAGGGTGCCAAGCGCGCTTCCCTATGCGATGGAAGGACGCTCCCCCTGGGCTGGCGCGGGCCCTAAGGGGCCTGCCTCCTGAGGGGCCGGGCCGGTCGATGTCTTCTTCTTCTTGGGTGCGGCCTCGGGAAGCCTCCTGCTTCCGCGGTCTGGGTCTTCCAGTGATGCGGCCTGAAAGGCTCGCTCCAGGGAGCACACTGCGTCTCTCTCTTCAAAGGGCACCGTGATGACCCTGCCGCTTCCTGGCATCTTGAGGACGTTGTAGCTGTGGTGGGTCACGGCCATGAACTTGGCCAGCGCCGGGTACCCGAGGATGGCGTTGTACGACAGGCAAATGTGGGCGACGTCGAAGTCGATGAGCTCGGTGCGGTAGTTGTCGCGTGCCCTGAAGGTGACAGGAAGGCGGACCTGCCCGATCGGGACCGTGGAGCCGTCAGTGACTCCGAAGAAGGGCTTGGTTGGCTGAAGCTGACTGTAGGGCACTTGAAGATTGTTGAACGTTTCCACGGACAGGACATTGAGCCCTGCCCCGCCGTCGATGAGGGTCTTGGTGACTAGCACGTTGCTGATGATTGGGGAACAAAGCATCGGGAGGACTCCGGCTGTGGCCGCGCACTTGAGCTGATTCGCTGAGCTGAACGTGATGGCGCATGCTGACCACCTGAGAGGGCGCGTGGCCTCGAGCTTTGGGAGGACTGCATTCACTTCGCGGGAGAACTGCTTGAAGATGCGCTGAAAGGCTGGGGCTTGAGCTTCACCTAGGATGCAGGCGATTGCACGTGGTTCCTGGAAGCCCCCAGCCCCCTCGTCCTGATGACGGTCTTCATTTCTCCTTGGCTGCGGCGGCAGCGGAGGGAGGCCTGCATTCCCTTGCGGGCGATCCTCGTGAGGCTGATCCCTCCAGCCTCCCTCGCGAGGCGGGTCCTGCCAGCGATCCTCGCGAGGTTGTTCACGCCACCCTTGGCGCGGGTCGCGGTCTTCCCAACGTCCTGCATTCCTTCCTCCTCCTCGGCCGTAGCCCCGGTCGCTGCGGTCGGGACGTCTGCCGACCCTTCCTTCACGCACGGCCCGGAGCTCTTGGCATTCATTGGTGTTGTGGGTGTGGAGGTCGTGGTACATGCAGTACCGACTGCCCTTGGAGGGTTCGGGCTGATCTCTGCCCCGCTTGGTGTCTGGCTTGGCCGCGAGTACGACAGCTCCCTTGCGCTTCACGGCCTTGGCCTTGGGCTTCTTCTCTTCGGGGTCCGCGGCAGGCAGCTCGAGGAGGGAGAGGCGCCCCTCCTCAGCCCTGGTGCACTTGGTCGCCAAGTTGAACAGCTCCAAGGAGGTGCACAGGTCTTCATGCATCGCCAACTCCTCCTTCATCTTGACGTCGCACACACCATCGGAGAAGGCAGAGATGATGGCCTCCTCCGTCACCTTGGGGATCTTGAGGCGCGCGTTGTTGAAGCGCTGGATGTACTTCTGCAGGGTTTCCCCTGGTTGCTGCTTGATACGGCGCATGTCGCTCACGGCGGGTGGCCGGTCGCGAGTACCCTGGAAGTTGGCGATGAAGCGGGTGCGCATCTCGTCCCAAGAGGAGATCGTGCCTGGGGCCAGATTCAGGAGCCAGGTGCAGGCTCCGTCCTTGAGCGCCATGGGAAACCAGTTCGCCATGACCTTTTCGTCTCTGTTGGCAGCCTGGATGCCCAACTCGTAGAGTTGGAGGAACTCTGCAGGGTCAGCCGTGCCGTCGTAGCGAGGAGGCAGGTCTGGCTTGAACTTGCCGGGCCACGCGACGCTGCGCAGCTCAGAGGTGAAGGCGCGGCAGCCCGTCGTGGCCATAGGGGGCCTTGGGCGACGGAGAGCTTGGTCCTGCGGGTCCCCATGCGCCGTGGCTGGGGGCAGCGCAGGGTCTTGACGTGCTGGAGCAGGGAGCGCTCGAGCAGCTTCTCGAGGGCGAGGGACTTCTTCGCAGCTCTGCTCCTACCGCGCTAGCGCCTCACGGAGCGGGTTCTGCCCAGGGGCCGCGCGCCTTGGGGCCAGGGCGCCTTCTTGAGGAGGAGGTGGCTGAGGCGCCCTAGGAGCTTCATTACCCGCGCAGGGCGGGGTGCGATGCAGCGAGAAGGATGGCACGGGGGCGCCTCCGGCGGCGCGGACGAGCTCGGAAACTCGGTCGAGCCATTCTTCGTAGACGTTGTCGATGGGGTGGTAACGCAGGAGCTCGTTTGCCACGATGAGCGCAGCTCGGGCCTCCATGGCCGCGGGGGGCGCGCGTGACGAAGAACCAGCGGGGGTGAGCGAGGGCGTGGCAGTGCAGCCGTCCCGCCTCATGGATGGATGCTGGGACAATGCTTGCTGTTCGTTCCCCGCAGAGCCGGTGGCGGCGTTGACGGCAGGTGACGGGGAACGACGAGGGCACCCGCCGACGGGAGCCGTCTGGGCGACATGGGAAGCGAGGGCGGCTCAGCGCTCGGCGCGAGCCCGTTGAGTGTCAGACATGGATGCGATGGTCGGAGAAGAACGAGACGACGGAATGCAAATTCCGGCGCACCCCTACCTGGCGCGCCAAATGTCGGATTTCGGGTTCCGGCAGACCCTTGAGGTTCGAACACTGGGGTGCGCGTGGAGATTCAACCCTCTACCGGCTCGCTCCTCACCGAATCGCTAGGATCTAAACTACCAAACAGAACAGCACAAGAGACACAAGATTTATACTGGTTCAGGCCACCATTGTGGTGTAATACCCTACTCCAGTGTGTGGTGTGGTGGATTGCCTCTTGGGCGGATGATGAACAATACAAGGCAGAACAGCCTCGCGAGGGTCTGTTCTTGGCTGGTGCGATGAACTGCTGGGAGGAGTTCAATCGCTCTATCTACCGGTTTCTTGGTGAGGATCCCAATTGCTAGGTCAGGTCCAGATTGCCCTACCCTAGGGGTGGCTAGTCCTATTTATAGGCAAAGGCCCTGGGCCTCTTCCCAAATATTGAGCGGGAAGGGCGCCAACAATTGGCCATTTTGAAGGGGAACAGCGGGTACACTTATCCTGACTAAAGTTGGTCCTCGCCTGTCAAAGGCTCTGGTGGTGACGCCGGCTTGGGATCCACAATGACTTCCTTCCGGCCGTTGGGCCGGTCTTGGTCTTATTGCACCGAAATGGACGCCTTTGCTTGATGCTCTCGCCTGCGCTTGCTCCCTTTGCACCAAAGAGGAAAGGAGGACACTGCGCGGGCTGGTGCCCGACTGGCGCCCTTGGTCGTCATGGCTTGTGTCATGGGCACCTCACGAGGTACCCCGCCTTGAACTCTCCGCCTCCTCGTGAGCCAGCCTGATGAGGCCGTGCCTGAGGAAGCTCCTTGTCGTCCGCCCCGTGAGGCTTGGCCTCTCGCGAGGGTCTTGAGCTTGTGTTGATGCAGATGGGCTGTGCTGGGCCTCCTTTGAGCCACGTCGCAGGCCGCAGGCAGGCAAGTCTGGGGACCCCCATTCCCAGAACGCCGACAGCGGTTGAGGTATGCGTGGGGCTAGGCCCTGCCGACGTAGAATGCAGGCAAGTAGGAAGGAAAAGCGCAAATCTCAAGGAATTCATAAGCAAATATTACAGTCCATAGGCTGTTTTCACAACGCCAAACAAAAGTTTAAACGCCTCCACGAGGCATGATGCATGTTGCAGGAACTAAAACAGGACAGAAGCCGTTGAGGGGTCACTTTCCAGCGGTGCCATCGCTGGTGGTGGAGTTGTGTTGGGCGGCTCCACCTCCCGAAGCCCCAGGGTTGGCAGCATCTCGCCTTGGCTGGGTGCTGAAGGCGCGGAACCTCGCCAGCAGGGCTTCCGCTCGACCCTTCACTGCCTTAGCAGCGGCAGCGGCAAGCTCTCTGCTCGCAGGCTCCATCAGGCTGTCAAGATCGACAGTGGGGGTCACGAACATAGACGTGGGTGAAGACACGCGCTAGCGCTGCAAAAGAAAGGACACGCGCCTCGGCCTTGGCCGTGGGGCCAAGGCCATCCGCGACATCTTCAAGTGCGCGGACCAGGAAGGGAAGCAACTTGGCGGGGCCATCCTCGGCGCCAGCTAGCGGCTTTTCTAGACCGCCATCATAGAGTGTCTTCAGCAAGGCGCGAGCCCTCTCCTCCAGCTGCGCGAAGGCCACACGGTCCTCGGCCAGGACCCTTGCCTTGCCGTCCAACTTGATCCACTCTGCCTCCAACGCTTGCTCCAGCGTCTCCAACCGACCACGCCGTTTATCAAGCTCGGCGTCCCGGTCCTTGACGGCAGCTTCTCGAGTCTTCATCTCCTTCTCCTTCTCCTGGCGGTCATGGACCTCCTTGGCGAGCTTGTCGCGCAGGCCTTGCAGCTTGCTCTCCAGCGCCTTGCAGCGGCCCCGGACATCCTCAGCCTCACCCAAGGCGGTGTCGCGAGCGGCCTTGGCTTGGAGGATGGCCTGCTTCTCCTCATCACAGGCCATCATGGCCTGGCTCAGTGCTGCTCGAACGGAGGTGTCAGAGCGGACCCAGCTGGAGGCTAACTCCAGGCGCCCGGCCACTAGGCGGGGGTCGGCGCCCTGGAGATCTTCTCGCAGCCGGTCCAGCTCAGCAGCAGCACGATCCAAGATAGTGGAAGGAGTCGGGGAAACGGCGGTTGGCGGTGTAGGAGGAGAAGACGGCAGCGTGATCACAGTGTCAAGCGTCGCGTCCTTCTGAGCCCCGGCGGGCGCAGCGGTGGCGTCGGGCATGGACGCCTCCGGGGTCGCCTGGGCCACGGGGGCTGAGCCCACGCCGGTGCGCCCCACCTATCCTCGCAAGGATGATCGGGTAGGGGAGGCTCGAGCCTCGCCGCCTCCTTCCCCCGCGGACGGAGGCATTGCCCCAAGCGAGGCCTCTCAAGCCCCTTTCAGCCTTTTCGCCGCAGGCACCGGCCTAGCCGAAGGATGCGGACGTCAAGCCTCAGCAACAGAAGCAGGAAGCAAAACAAAAATCAAGCACTTACTGGTCATCGTTCGCGGACTCAAGCAGCCTCCGGCCGAACTTGAAGCCCGAGAGCCGACTGCTAGGGTCAGCCTCAGGAGACCCGGAAGCAGGGGGCACGTCGGAGGAGTTGAAGCTGGCTTCAGGCCGCCTTGGAGCTGGAGCAGACCCGCGAGGAACCAGCCCCGTCCTGTCCTTCCTCAAGACCGGGGGCAAGCTCTCCCTGCCTCGCTCATCACCGCCCTCGTTGTCATCTGGCATGAGGCGGAGGGCGCAGGACCGGCACTGAGGGAGGGACTTCCCCGACTCTCCGTCGGTCACCTCAGAGTCAGACTCTTCTTCCTCCTCCTCTTCTTCCTCCTCCCTGCCGGAGTCGCTGGAACACAAGTCCACCGTCGCCAGAGCCGCCAGATCCTCGGGAGCTTCCGCAGGCACTAGCCCCTCCCCGTTGAAGGTGGGCATGGAGCTCACCACCTGCTCCCAGTCACCACAAAGGAGCAGGGGTACAGGAGCACCCTCCAGTCTCACTACGTCTCCACCAACCAAGGAATGAAGGACCGCGGCCAGATCTTCATCGGCCAAGGCTGCAGAGCTCAGGCGGAGGGCGACATCGGCTTCCCCAAGCCTCCATAGTGGGAGTGAGTGCTCCCGAAGAGGAGCTACCCAATGCTCCAGGAACTCCCTCAGGAGCGTCGCCCCGGTCAGCTTCACCGCCGCCAGGTTGCCTGGCCTCAGGTCTGCATCCGTCCTCTTTAGCACTGGCTTCGCACGGGGATCGATGAGCTCCGCGCGGGACCAAGCGTCGACGGCCTTAGGCTGCCCCATAGGCAGCACTAGCCGAGGGTGGATGCGCCCAACATCCACCATGACCCACTTGCTCCGTAAGCCTTCGATCCTCTTACGGGGCTTCGAGATGGCATTAGAGCTAGAGTATGCGACAAAGCTCGCACACACGGAGATGGGGCCACGGGAAACCCGAAGGTAAAAGTAATGGCGCAGCAAGGCCACCGAGGGATTTACCCCAACGTGAGCCTCACAATAATAGGCGAAAATCGCCAGAAGGAGAACAGAGTTGGGGTAGAGGTGCAGAGCCTGCAAGTTGTATTGGCAGAGAACAACAATGAAGAATTCGGAAAAGGGAGGCACCAGCCCGGCGACGATGGCGCTCACGAAGAGCGGGTGGAAGGTGCTCCCCTTGTCTTCAGGCAGGGCGGAGCCGACCTTGATCATGGCCGCCCCCTCGTTGCCCTGCGCCACCATCATCTGGTGTGTGAGGGCGAGGTTCTTCTCCGACACGTTCGGAGGATCCAGAGCGGGTGAGTACCAGGCCTCGGCCAGAGTCTGGCGGGGCGCCATGGCTTGTCGAAGGCGCGAGATTGAAGCAGATCTGGAGGATTTCGGAAGCAAGAAGGAGGAGAGCGAGAAAGGGGATCTGGGACAAATGATTGGTGAAGGCAAAGAAGGTAAGCCTAGCCCGGGGCCGTTCTTTTGTCAAGTCACACAGTTGTCGACGTGTCGTGGGGAAGCGAGGACGCCCACGCCCAACAACCGCCAGGCGGCGCCCAAGGCCGCAGGCTGTTGGGGCCCGCGGCGCTTCGCACTTGCCCCTTCGCTTCTCTGCTAAGCCAAGTCCGGGCGTGCCTTGGGCCCGGGGGCCACTGTCGGCGTTCTGGGAATGGGGGTACCTAGACTTGCCTGCCTGCGGCTTGCAGTGTGGCTCAAGGAGTGGCCCAGTACGGCCCATCTTCGTCAACACAAGCTCAAGACCCTCGCGAGGGGCCAAGCCTCGCGGGGCGGACGACAGGAAGCTTCCTCAGGCACAGCCTCATCAGGCTGGCTCGCGAGGAGGCAGAGAGATCAAGGCGGGGTACCTCACGAGGTGCCCGTGACGCAAGCCATGACGACCGAAGCCAGGCAGGCGCCAGGCGGGCGCCGGCCTGCGCAGTGTCCTTGTTTCCCCTTCGGTGCAAAGGGGGCAACCACAGGCCAAGGCATCAGGCATAGGTTACCGTTTCGGTGCAACAAGACCAAGACCAGCAGAATGGCAGGATGGAGGTCATCGTGGAGCCCAGGAAGGCGTCATCGTCAGAGCCTTTGGCAGGCGAGGACTAACTTTAGTCAGAATAAGTGTACTAGATGGTCCCCTTCAAAATGGCCAATTGTTGGCGCCCTTCCCGCTCATTATTTGGGAAGAGGCCCAGGGCATCCTCCTATAAATAGGACTAGCCACCACAGAGTAGAGGCACCTAGATCCAGGGAGAGAAAGGCGACTGAACTCACCCAAGCAGTTCATCGCACCAGCTCAAGAACAGCTCCTCGCGAGGCTGTCCCCCTTTGTACTGTTCATCATCAGCCCTGAGGCAATCCACCACACCACAAACTAGAGTAGGGTATTACACCACAATGGTGGCCCAAACTAGTATAAACCTCATGTCCCTTGTGTTGTTCTTCGTGTAGTCTAGATCTCTTGTGAGGCAATGAGACATGAGCTGGTAGGGGGAGTGATCTCCGCGCGCACCCCAGACTTCGAACCTCAAGGGTCTGCCGGAACCCGCAATCCGACATGACTGTCCCAAAAGTCATCATTCTTCACAGGTGTGGTGCACCCAATGTCCACATCTTCATCTTCTTCCATTTCTTCATTGCCCGCCTCTTCAGCTGTGAACTGAGGCATTGTCGATGATACCTGGGGAGTTGAAGTGAGAGTGTCCACTTCAATTTCTTCATCCATCTGCTCTGTCAAAGAAGCAGAGGGATTTTCTTCATCAAATTCATCAGGAATATCATAATCTTCACCAAAAGGAATGAGTTCCTTTGATGGCATGCTTGAGAGAGGAACAACATCGATAGGATTCTCAATTGAGCTTGTCAAAATCTTCGCCTTCTTGGGTGCAGAAGATTCTGAGGAAGCAGATGCTTTGCTTTTCTCCAGAGAAGCTCACTCCGCAGCTTTTGTTTTCTTCACTTCCAGAGCTGAAGGAAGAACTGGGCTTGGTGTTGGTGCAGGAGGAGCAGAGGAAATTGGATCAATTTCTTCACGCACAACTGATGCATTTGGCCTGTCTTCTGCAGCTTCTTCGGGCGTAGCTTCAGATTCTTCAACTGAACTGACTTGTTCTTCAGGCGCAACACTAGTGGTTGCCCTGGCAGTTTCTTCAGTGGTTGTTATTTATTCAGCCCTGGTGCTTGCAGTTTCATCAGCAGCCTGATTTTCATCAGCAGTGCTGGCATGTTCTTCAGTTGGTTGAGCAGATTCTTTAGCCGAGGGAATCTCAATGTGCGACGGGTCAGCAACATTTGAAGTGAATTTCTTCGCCATTTTGAGGAATCTGACCTTGGCTCCCAGCCATTCTGCCTTATAGGCGTCAAATTCATCACTGAGCCTCTTTATCTCAGTTTGCATAGTGACGAGTTGCTCAGGTGATAGCCTCAGATTGTTGTCCTTCAGAAAACACTGTTTCTTGTACTGGGCTTTCTTCGCAGCTCTGGCTTGATCATATTCCCATTTTTCTTCAGCTATGAACACCGTCAACCTATGACTTTGTCTAGGAGTGAGGTCTAGCTCTAGCACATGAGTGTTCGGATCTTTCTGCCAGAGGTCAATGAAATCCAGGATCTTCTTAGGATCCAATAGAAGAGGCACAACACTTCGCTTGTTTCTAGCGGCCCTTTGTTGTCTGTCTTTGATGATATCAGCTAATTCTTCATCATCAGCCTCATCATCATCATATGGTACTTGAAAGGCAACTTGTTTCTTGTGAGGACTTGGTCTAGTGCCTCGTCCTAAAGTAGCCTTGGTCTTCAGCAAAGTTGGCTCTTTGAAGACAGATGAGGAACTGAAGGACTTGCAGAAGCTCCTGCGGCAATTGAGATGCCTGTGGTCCTTTGGCAAGTGGCAAGATGCACAGGTGCTGAGGACTTTGCCGGAGGAGCTGAGGGTTTTGCAACCTGAGGAACCGGAGCAGCTTGAGGTATTTGCCATGAGGGCACTGACGAGCTTGGCCGTTAGGGCATTGCTGAGGATTGAGGTTTGTAAGTAGGCTTCTTGGGCATAGCCTTCTTGCTCGTGGTGGCCTCAGTAGTGGCAGCAGCAGAATCTTCATTGAATTTCTTCACTGCTTCTTTGGCCTGCTTGGCCAATTTGGCTTGCCGCTTGGCCCATTCATCAGCATAATCCTCACGACGTTTGATGCTTGTAGGATCAACTCTTTGGCCAGGTGCCAACGGAGGACTTGGGCAAGGAGGGTTGAGAGCGAATTTCTTCATGTATTTGGGAGTAACATATCTATACTCCCTCAATTCTCATGCCCATCTTCGTTCAATTTTCTGTATGTGCACTTTGCACTCATTTTTGGTATCCTTCCCATGACTTGCCTCATCAGGTGTGCAGTACCCTGCATAGATGTCAGCAGGGATCTCAAAGGCAGTGTTGACTTCCAGCTTCTTTCCTCCCTTCTGAGGCCTTTTGCCATCAGCCATTTTCTTTAGCTGAGGAATTTGAACAATCGAGTTCTCTGAGGAAGTATGCAGCTTTTCTTCGAGGAACGCTGCAAATGAGTTAAGTTGATGAGAACCTAGTGATTCAGCATCAGACATGTGTACCTGTGAACAGAGTATAGGTGCAAAGAATTTGGAGAGGTCATATGCGTTCTCAGAAGTTTTTGCAAAACAGAACAAGTTTGAGGATATTGACCAGATGTGTCTTGAAGAATTTCACTAAGTGTTCTTTGACTTAGGTTCCAGAGTTATGCGAATTGTGAGATTCACACAATTGAGGAATCATGAAGAAAAATGTCACTTAGAGAAACAGATCAAGAGCAGATGATTTTGTGTGGTGTTTAGAGTGTGGAAGTTGAAGAATAAACACCTTTTGAAGATTTGATGAAAACCATCAGTAGTAACAAAGGCAGTAAAAGTAACTTTAATTACCCTTGACGAAGAACACAACAAACTGGGAATGTATATTGAGAAATTCGTCTGTCGAGATCTTCCACGCCCTAACTTGGCAAAGGAAGACGGCTATGGCGGCAGCAAAGAGAAGATGTCCGCGGCCGGTGCGAGTATGACGGCGACGAGGTCGAGGCAGTGAAGCTCTTCCTCACCGGCGACGATGAATGTAGCGGTAGCACTAGGGCTTGAGAGCTCGAGCGAGGAGAGTGAGATCGAGCAGGGTAAATGCAGTCTGAGGAGGGTGAGGGGTATTTATAGCCGTAGTGAAAAACCGCTCGCCCGAGGAAAATGGACGAACGTGCCCCTGACCCTTCTCATCCTAGCGACAGGTGTCACCCACGTACAGTGTGGTGGAGACTGTGTAAGATCGTGGGTGAATAGATAAGTCTTATCGTGGGAAGTGTAACGGTTTGAGCGGCAAAAGCTGAAAATTCAGATAAGAATATTTTAAAGTTTTCGTTCGCAATTTCTTCAGCCGACAAGGACACAGTGAAGATTTTGAACGAGTTTCAAATAGAACACACATGAAGAATTTGTGAATAGACTGGGTTGAGTTTAGCATAGAGGGGGAAAGGGTCCGATCACATTCACTTAGCTGAAAAATCAACTTGAAGAATTAGCGATAAGTGAATGCTGTAGACGACACAAAAAACTCTAGTATATATATATAGTTAATGAAGATCAATGATGGAAAGAGTGAAGACAATGCAAAGTTGAAGAATTTGAAAAACCGAGGAATTTCAAGAAACGAAGAAAAACTCAATTGAAGATTTTCAACTTTGGTTGGTGGCGTAACCCACCGTATAAGAATGATGATTTCAGACACCGCGTACAATTGTCTTAGGGTTCTGAGAATCAATTTCTTTATTCATTTCTTCACACTTAGAGGGTTAGTCTTCATTGATTGAAGAAAAACGTTACTTCTTGTGTTGCACATCTAAGTCATCAAGTTTGCATAAGTGTTAGGATGTGTGTCCTTTTCAAAGAACATTCAAATATTCTAAGATATTTAGCTCACACCGCAACTTGATAAATCTCTTCTCATCCAAGGGCTTTGTGAAGATATCGACCAACTGGTCTTCAGTATTTGCGTGGTCGATGGAGATGTCGCCCTTCAAGACATGGTCACAAAGAAAATGATGATGAATCTGGATGTGCTTTGTCTTCGAGTGCTGAAGTGGGTTGTGAGCAATCTTGACAGCACTCTCATTGTTGCAGTTGAGGGGCACATTACATTGATGCCATAGACCTTGAGGGTTTGCTTCATCCATAGCAATTGAGCACAACATGATCCAACAGCAATGTACTCAACTTCAGCAGTGGAGAGTGATACGCAGTTCTGCTTCTTCGAGGACCAACATACCAAGGATCGTCTGAGGAAATGACATGTGCCTAACGTTGACTTGCGGTCCACCCGATCACCAGCATAGTCAGAGTCTGAATATCCAATGAGATCAAAGGAAGAACCCTTGGGATACCATAATCCAAGTGTTGGTGTGTGAGCTAGATATCGAAGAATATGCTTCACAGCCTTATAGTGTGATTCCTTCGGCATAGCTTGAAATCGGGCACACATGCAAACACTAAGCATAATATCCGGCCGAGATGCACATAGGTACAATAAAGAGACAATCATGGAGCGGTATACCTTTTGATCGAAGTCTTTACCATTTTCATCAGTGCATAGATGGCCATTTGTGGGCATAGGGATTTTGACGCCTTTGCAATCTTGCATGCCGAATTTCCTCAACACATCCTTGAGGTATTTCTCTTGAGATATGAATATTCCATTGTATTCTTGACAAATTTGAAGACCTAAAAAGAATTTCAATTCTCCCATCATAGACATTTGATATTCTTCACTCATCATATAGGAAAATTTGTCATTGAGTGTAGCCTTGTGCTACAAGACCAGCCTTATTCCTCACCACAAGGCCATTTTCATCTTGTTTGTTGCAGTAGATCCATTTGGTACCGATGATGTTGTGCTTGCGTGGGTATGGTCGCTTGACAAGCTCCCACACATTGTTGAGCTCGAATTGATGCAATTCATCTTGCATGGCTTGAATCCACTCAGATTCCATGAATGTTTCATCAACTTTAGTGGGCTCTGTGATAGAGACAAATGCAAAATGCCCACAAAAGTTAGATAAATGTGAAGCTTTTGAGCGCATGAGAGGACCTGGTGCGTTGATGTCATTGATGATCTTCTCGATCTGCACTTCGTTTGCAACGCGAGAATGTGCGGGTCGACTACTTTGCTTAGGCCCAGCAATTTCTTCAGGACCAGTTTCTTCAGCAGCACCAGCGTGATTTTCTTCATGATCTGGAATGACTTCTTCAACAGATTCTTCGGTAGGGATGATATCCTCAATAGCTTTGAATTTGATGGATTCCTGAGGTGACATTTCATCTAGCATAGGAGGTAAGTGCTCTCTTTGCGAGCCATTGGTTTCATCGAACCGCACATCTACAGTTTCAACAATCTTGTGATGATTGATGTTGAAGACTCTGTAGGTGTGCGAGTCCTTTCCGTAACCAAGTATAAAACCCTCATGTGCTTTTGGTGCAAATTTAGAGTGATGGTGAGAATCCCTAATCCATCATTTAGCACAGAAGACTTTGAAATAACTTACATTGGGTTTCTTGTCAGTGAGGAGTTCATATGAGGTCTTTTTGAAGAATTTGTGAAGATATACCCTATTGATGATGTGGCATGCAGTATCAATGGCTTCAGGCCAAAAGCGCTGAGGCGTCTTGTACACATCAAGCATGGTGCGAGCCATCTCAACAAGTGTTCTGTTCTTGCGCTCCATGATGCCATTCTGCTGAGGAGTATAGGGAGTAGATAACTCGTGAGTAATACCAAGTATATCAAGATATTCATCGAGGCCAGTGTTCTTGAACTTCGTTCCATCATCACTCCTAATATGCTTGATCTACACACCGAAGTTAGTAGCAGCTCTTGAGGAAAATCGTCTAAAGACTTCCTTGCTTTTGCCTTTGTCAGAGTAGGTGATATGCTTCAGATGAGATGGTGACAAATCAGTGTCCATCAACAAGTTCCCGTCACCTATCATGTGATTTGTACATCCACTGTCGAGGACCCACTCAGTAGCTTTGGGTTATTCATCTTCAGATGAATTAGTGCAACTTACGAACCCATATACTTCAACAGTGAAGGGTATGATATCAATTTCATCAACAGTAACAGATTAGCTTGCGTCCTTTCATGCACATTAAGGTCTCCAGTAATTTCTTCAGATGATCAAGTTCGTCTGGAGACTTGACCCTGCATAAGAGATTAGTTATTTTTCTTAACCACCCACATCTGAGGGGTGGCAAAGAATTCATCATTCTGCGAGCTCCATAAGAAAAAGATGGCATAGTGATATGTCTCCAACGTATCTATAATTTTTGATTGTTCCATGCTATTATATTACCCATTTTGGATGTTTATGGGCTTTATTTTACACATTTATATCATTTTTGGGACTAACCTACTAACCGGAGGCCCAGCCCGTATTGCTGTTTTTTTGCATATTTCGGTATTTCGAAGAAAAAGAATATCAAACGGAGTCCAAACAGAATGAAACCTTTGGTAGCGTGATTTTTGGAACGAACGTGGTCCGGAGAACTTGGAGTGCAAGTCAAGAAGCAAACGAAGCGGCCAGGAGATAGGAGGGTGGGCCCACCCCTCCTGGGCGCGCCCTTGTCTCCTGGGCCCCACGAGCGGCCACCGATGTACTTCTTCCTCCTATATATACCGACGTACCTCGAAAATATCCAGGGAACCAACGAAAAACAATTTCCACCGTCGTAACCTTCTGTATCCACGAGATCCCATCTTGGAGCCTTCATCGGCGCTCCGCCGGAGGGGGAATCGACCATGGAGGGCTTCTACATCAACACCATAGCCCCTCCAATGAGTTGTGAGTACTTCACCACAGACCTTCAGGTCCATAGTTATTAGCTAGATGGCTTCTTCTCTCTTTATAAATCTCAATACAATGTTCTCTCCCTCTCTTGTGGAGATCTATTCGATGTAAACTCTTTTTGCGGTGTGTTTGTCGAGATCCGATGAATTGTGGGTTTATGATTAAGTTTATCTATGAGAAATATTTGAATCTTCTCTGAATTCTTTTATGTATGATTGAGTTATCTTTGCAAGTCTCTTCGAATTATCAGTTTGGTTTGGCCTACTGGATTGATCTTTCTTGCCATGGGAGAAGTTCTTAGCTTTGGGTTCAATCTTGCGGTGTCCTTACCCAGTGACGGAAAGGGTTGCAAGGCACGTATTGTATTGTTGCCATCAAGGATAAAAAGATGGGGTTTATATCATATTGCATGAGTTTATCCCTCTACATCATGTCATCTTTCTTAATGCGTTACTCTGTTCTTATGAACTTGATACTCTAGATGGATGCTGGATAGCGGTCGATGTGTGGAGTAATAGTAGTAGATGCAGGCAGGAGTCGGTCTACTTGTTGCGGACATGATGCCTATATACATGATCATTCCTAGATAATCTCATAATTATTCGCTTTTCTATCAATTGCCCGACAGTAATTTGTTCACCCACCGTAATACTTATGCTATCTTGAGAGAAGCCACTAGTGAAACCTATGGCCCCGGGTCTATCTTTTATCATATAAGCTTTCAATCTACTTTTATTTGCATCTTCACTTTTTTGCATCTATATTATAAAATACCAAAAATATATTTATCTTATCATACTATCTCTATCAGATCTCACTTTCGCAAGTGGCCGTGAAGGGATTGACAACCCCTTTATTGCGTTGGTTGCGAGTTCTTTGTTTGTTTGTGTAGGTGCGTGGGACTTTTGAGGAGCCTCCTACTAGATTGATACCTTGGTTCTCAAAAACTGAGGGAAATACTTACGCTACTATTCCTGCATCACCCTCTCCTCTTCAAGGAAAACCAACGCATGCTCAAGACGTAGCAAGAAGGATTTTTGGCACCGTTGCCGGGGAGGTCTTCGCTCAAGTCAAGACATACCAAGTACCCATCACAAACTCATCTCCCTTGCATTTACATTATTTGCTATTTGCCTCTTGTTTTCCTCTCCCCCACTTCACCCTTGCTGTTTTATTCGCCATCTCTTTCCCAATCTCCTTCTTTATTTTTCGCTTGCCTTCCCATTGCCATGGCCGAATCAAAAAGAACTAAGGGTCCTCTCCCGGGTTTTAGTACCTTGGATAACCCCTCTATCCCTTAAGCTCATAAATAATGATGCTACGGAAAGACCCACCGGTGTCACAATGAGAGCTTAAATAATTTTGATGAAGAAGACTCCGGAATTTTTCGCTATTTGCTTGATGAGTCTTTAAAAGATGCTTTTGATAGGTTATTAAGGATTCGGGCTAGCTATGTGCCACAATATCAAATTGAAGTTTACTTAAAAGGTTTCTATGTTGGCTTGCCCCCTTCTTTCAAACAAGTTTTAGATTCTATTTTTGAAGAAGGTTTTCTTGAAGGGGATGCTATAGATACCTATGAAAAAATGAAAACCATATTTGGTCACCCTATGAATGATAAGGTTGAATCAACTACTCTCTTGTGCTTTTATCAAAATGAAATTATCAAAGAGATGAAGTCTAGATTAGAGGCAAACTTCCGTAACGTGTTACTTCATCCATTAATGGCAATGTGCTTACCCTAAATAGAAGAATGAATGCCATAGAAAGGAGATCCTCTCCGAGTGCCAAAGATGGCACTACTTAGATCTATCTTCGCTTTTATGCCTAGCTAGGGGCGTTAAACGATAGCGCTAGTTGGGAGGCAACCCAATTTTATTTGTGTTTTTTGTTTTTGTTTCTGTTTAGTAATAAATTTTGCATCTACCTTCTGTTTAGATGTGTTTTTATGTTTTAATTAGTGTTTGTGCCAAGTAGAACCTATAGGATAACCTATGATGATAGTTAATTTGATTCTGCTGAAAAACAGAAACTTTGCGCGCACGAATTTAGTTTTGTTAAATCAGAGAAACGTGATTTTGCGTTGATTCTTTTTGCTTTTGATCAATAGAAAAATTGTCCAAGACTTACTATTTTGGTAGGATTTCTAGAGTTCCAGAAGTTTGCATTAGTTACAGATTTCTATTGACTGTTCCGTTTTTGACAGATTCTGTTTTCCGTGTGTTGTTTGCTTATTTTGATGCATCTATGGCTAGTAAATTAGTTTATAAACCATAGATAAGTTGGAATACAGTAAGTTTAACACCAAAATAAATAAATAATGAGTTCATTACAGTAGCTTATCTGGTGGTTTTGTTTTCTTTCACTAACGGAGCTTATAAGATTTCCTGTTGAGTTTTGTGTTGTGAAGTTTTCAAGTTTTGGGTAAAGCTTTGATGGACTATGGAATATGGAGTGGCAAGAGCCTAAGATTTGGGATGCCCATGGCACCCCAAGATAATCAAGAATAGCCAAAAGCCTAAGCTTGGGGATGCCCCGGGAAGGCATCCCCTCTTTCATCTTTGTTCATTGGTAACTTTACTTGGAGCTATATTTTTATTCGCCACATGATATGTGTTTTGCTTGGAGCGTCGTGTATTATGTTAGTCTTTGCTTTTTAGTTTTCCACAATCATCCTTGCAGTACACACCTTTTGGGAGAAGCCTACTTGATTAGAATTTATTAGAATATGCTATGTGCTTCACTTATATCTTTTGAGCTTGATAGTTTTTGCTCTAGTGCTTCACTTATATCTTTTAGAGCATGGTGGTGGCTTAATTTTGTAGAAGTTGCTAGTCTCTCATGCTTCACTTATACTATTTTGAGAGTCTCTTAGAATAGCATGGTATTAGCTATGGTTATAAATTGGTCCTAGAATGGTAGGCATCCAAGTTGGGTATAATAAAAACTATCATAGGAAGTGAATTGGATGTTATGATCAATTTGATACTTGATAATTGTTTTGAGATATGGAGGTAGTGATATTAAAGTCATGCTAGTTGGGTGATTATGAATTTAAAGAATGCTTGTGTTGAAGTTAGCAAGTCCCGTAGCATGCACGTATGGTTAAAGTTGTGTAACAAATTTGAAACATGAAGTGTACCTGGCTTGTGCATCCTTATGAGTGGCGGTCGGGGACGAGCGATGGTCTTTTCCTACCAATCTATCCCTCTAGGAGCATGCGCGTGGTGCTTGATTTTTGATGACTTCTAAATTTTTGCAACAAGTATATGAGTTCTTTTAACTAATGTTGAGTCCATGGATTATACGCCCTTTTACCTTTCCACCATTGCTAGCCTCTTCGATACCGTGCATTGCCCTTTCTCACCTTGAGAGTTGGTGCAAACTTTGTCGGTGCATCCAAACCCCGTGATATGATATGCTCTATCACACATAAACCTCCTTATATCTTCCTCAAAACAACCACCATACCTACCTATTATGGCATTTCCATAGCCATTCCGACATATATTGCCATGCAACTTTCCACCGTTCCGTTCATCATCATGACATACATTACTTTTGTCATATTGCCATTGCATGATCATGGAGTTGACATCGTATTTGTGGCAAAGCCACCATGCATAACTTTTCATACATGTCACTCGTGATTCATTGCACCATCCCGGTACACCGCCGAGGCATTCATATAGAGTCATATCTTGTTCTAGTTTT
Source organism: Triticum aestivum (assembly GCF_018294505.1). Taxonomy (NCBI): domain Eukaryota; kingdom Viridiplantae; phylum Streptophyta; class Magnoliopsida; order Poales; family Poaceae; genus Triticum; species Triticum aestivum. The sequence continues at coordinate 411,730,112 of NC_057813.1, read as the reverse complement.
GAGCTGTAATTCATGTGTTGTAATCAATAAAAGTGTGATGATCATCATTATTAGAGCATTGCCCAAAAAGAAAAAAAAGAAAAAAGGGAAAGGCCAAAAAATGAAAGGCCCAAAAAAAGAGAAAAAAAGAAAAAGAAAGAAAAAAGAAAATAAATAAAAGGGGCAATGTTACTATCTCTTTCTCCACACTTGTGCTTCAAAGTAGCACCTTGTTCTTCATGTAGTGAGTCTCATATCTTGTGCTTCAAAGTAGCACCATGTTTTTCATATACTAAGTCTCATAGGTTGTCATTTTCATATACTAGTGGGAATTTTTCATTATAGAACTTGGCTTGTATATTCCTACGACGGGCCTCCTCAAATGCCCTAGGTCTTCGTGAGCAAGCAAGTTGGATGCACACCCACTAGTTTTCTTTTGTTGAACATTCATTTATAGCTCTAGTGCATCCGTTGCATGGCAATCCCAACTCCTCATGTTGACATCAATTTATGGGCATCTCCATAGCCCATTGATTTTCCTCGTCAATGTGAGACTTTCTCCTTTTTTGTCTTCTCCACACAATCCCCATCATCATATTCTATTCCACCAATAGTGCTATATCCATGGCTCACGTTCATGTATTGCGTGAAGGTTGAAAAAGTTTGAGATTATTTAAGTATGAAACAAATGCTTGGCTTGTCATTGGGGTGTAGAATTTGGGAACATCTTTGTGTGACGAAAATGAAGCATAGCCTAACTATATGATTTTGTAGGGATGAAATTTCTTTAGCCATGTTATTTTGAGAAGACATGATTGCTTTGATTAGTATGCTTGAAGTGTTACTATTTCTTTTATCAATATGAACTTTTATTTTGAATCATTTGGATCTGAACATTCATGCCACAATAAAGAAAATTACACTGAGAATTATGCTAGGTAGCATTCCACATCAAAAATTCTGTTTTTATCATTTACCTACTCGAGGACGAGCAGGAATTAAGCTTGGGGATGCTTGATACGTCTCCAATGTATCTATAATTTTTTATTGTTCCATGCTATTATATTACCCCTTTTGGATGTTTATGGGATTTATTTTACACATTTATATCATTTTTGGACTAACCTACTAACCGGAGGCCCAAGCCGTATTGCTGTTTTTTTGCCTATTTCAGTATTTCGAAGAAAAGGAGTATCAAACGGAGTCCAAATGGAATGAAACCTATGGGAGCGTGATTTTTGGAACGAACGTGATCCGGAGAACTTGGAGTGCAAGTCAAGAAGCAAACGAGGCGGCCAGGAGATAGGAGGGTGTGCCCCTATCTCCTGGGCCCCACGAGCGGCCACCGACGTACTTCTTCCTCCTATATATACCTACGTACCCCGAAAACATCCAGGGAGCCAACAAAAAACAATTTCCACCGTCGTAACCTTCTATATCAGCGAGATCCCATCTTGGAGGCTTCGCCGGCGCTCCACCGGAGGGGGAATCAACCATGGAGGGCTTCTACATCAACACCATAGCCCCTCCGATGAGTTGTGAGTAGTTTACAGCAGACCTTCGGGTCCATAGTTATTAGCTAGATGGCTTCTTCTCTCTTTTTGGATCTCAATACAATGTTCTCCCCCTCTCTTGTGGAGATCTATTCGATGTAAACTCTTTCTGTGGTGTGTTTGTCGAGATCCGATGAATTGTGGGTTTATGATCAAGTTTATCTATGAGAAATATTTGAATCTTCTCTTAATTCTTTTATGTATGATTGAGTTATCTTTGCAAGTCTCTTCGAATTATCAGTTTGGTTTGGCCTACTAGATTGATCTTTCTTGCCTTGGGAGAAGTGCTTAGCTTTGGGTTCAATCTTGCGGTGTCCTTACCCACTGACAGAAAGGGTTGCAAGGCACATATTGTATTGTTGCCATCGAGGATAAAAAGATGGGGTTTATATCATATTGCATGAGTTTATCCCTCTACATCATGTCATCTTTCTTAATGCGTTACTCTGTTCTTATGAACTTAATACTCTAGATGCATGCTGGATAACGGTCGATGTGTGGAGTAATACTAGTAGATGCAGGCATGAGTCGGTCTACTTGTTGCGGTGAAATATACATGATCATTCCTAGATAATCTCATAATTATTCGCTTTTATATCAATTGCTCGACAGTAATTTGTTCACCCACCGTAATACTTATGCTATCTTGAGAGAAGCCACTAGTGAAACCTATGGCCCCCGGGTCTATCTTTTATCATATAAGCTTTCAATCTACTTTTATTTGCATCGTCACTTTTTTGCATCTATATTATAAAATACCAAAAATATATTTATCTTATCATACTATCTCTATCAGATCTCACTTTCGCAAGTGGTCGTGAAGGGATTGACAACCCCTTTATTGCGTTGGTTGCGAGTTCTTTGTTTGTTTGTGTAGGTGCGTGGGACTTTTGAGGAGCCTCCTACTGGATTGATACCTTGGTTCTCAAAAACCAAGGGAAATACTTATGCTACTATTGCTGCATCACCCTTTCCTCTTTAAGGAAAACCAACACAAGCTCAAGACGTAGCACATAGAAGCCAGTGCACTTTGTTTCACAGAAGAATGATTAGGATAAGCATATGAATAAGCAGAGAAATTCTTCGAGGACTTATGAACATAATGGTTTGAAGAATAATGCACATATTCATGGCCCTTAGACTTTCCCTGCGAAACAGAAGTGTTAGCATGATGATGTTCATATGAGGATTTTGATCCACATGAGAAATTTGATCCATATGAAGAATTTGATCTGGGGTTCCTATTCTTCATGGGTGGTGTCATGATGACATTCACCTGAAGATTTTCGAGGCATCTTTTAGGAACCCAGATTTTCTTCATAGGGGGACCGTTCCTGTAGTTAGTTCCAATATATCGAGCAAATACTTCACCATTCTGATTCTTAAACAGTTTATAATTGGAGTCAAATGACTCATCAGAGGAATATGAAGAATCGCAGGTAAAGCTAGATAAAGTGCATGGATCTACAGGAGGTCCTTTCGCAGTAACCCATGAGGTTTTGGGATACTGCTCAGGTTTCCAGTAGGTCCCATCAGCATTGAGTTTCCTCTCAAAGGCAATACCCTCTTTCCTAGGGTTCCTGTTCAAGATATGCTTTTTGAGCACATCACATAGAGTCTGATGCCCTTTGAGGCTTTTGTAAATGCCTGTCACATACAATTCCTTTAGCCCTGCGTTATTGTCAGTGATACTTGTGGTATCCTCAGATGAGGAATTTGTGACCACAGAGACAGTTGAAGAATTTGCGGCAATATAAGCATTTGAACATTCAAGTGATGAATTAGAATATTCACGCTCAATGTATTTCAGACATGGTGGAATAAATTCTTCCTAAGCGGAAATGATCTGTTGAGCAGGCAATGAATCGTTTTCCTTCTAAAGATCTTCATAACTCACTTTTAACTTCTCAAGATCTTGCTTTCTCTGAAGAAATTCATAAGAAAGCTTCTCATGATCAGTTAAGAGAGTGTTATGATGATTTTGAAGGTTGTCAACCCTAGTTTGAAGTCTTTGAAGATTATCTGTCAGAGTCTTAGTTCGATTCTATTCCTCACCCAACAGGTCATCGCTTCTGTCTAGTTGATTTTGAATCTTTTCTAAAGCCTTCTGTTGTTTAACAGCAATTTTAGCAAGATTGGAATAGCTAGGCTTGAGATTGTCATCAGATTCATCCTCACTAGAGTTAGAGGGGGAATGTTTGAGTACCTTGGCACCTTTTGCCATGAAGCAGTAGGTGGGAGCATAGTCATCCAAGCTTTTGTCAGCAGAGTTGGGGAGGTCATTTTCTTCAGTGTTGAAGATGGACTTGCTGACATAAGCGGTAGCGAGGGCTAAGATTGCCACACCAAAATCTGATTCCTCAGATTCCTCCTCCTCCACATTGTCCTCAGATTCAGCTTCAGAATCCATTTCCTTGCCAATGAATGCCCGGGCCTTTTTGGAACTGCTCTTCTTGTGAGATGAAGACTTTGAAGATTTTGATGATGAAGACTTTGAAGATTTCTTCTTCTTCTTTGAGTCATCAGAATCGTCATCTTTCTACTTCTTCTTCTTTGATTCCTTTCCCCACAGAGGACAATCAGACATGTAGTGACCAGGTTTCTTGCATTTGTGGCAAGTTCTCTTTTTGTAGTCACGAGACGAGGAATCATCATTTCTTGAAGACTTTCCAAAGCGACCGCGGTGAGAGAACTTCTGGAATTTCCTCACGAGCATTGCTAGCTCCTGCCTCAGTTCTTCAGGATCACCAAGGCTGCTACCAGAGTCTTCAGCTTCAGACTCAGAGACTGCCTTGGCCTTCAGTGCACATGATCTACCGTAGCTCGGTCCATAGAGATCTCTCTTCTCATCAAGCTGGAACTCATGTGTTTTTAGCCTCTCAAGGATATCAGCAGGATCAAGTGACTTGTAATCAGCTCGCTCTTGAATCATCGGTGCAAGGGTATCGAAGGAGGTATCAAGTGATCTCAGCAATTTCTTCAGCACCTCATGATCGCTGATGTCAGTGGCACCAAGTGCTTGAAGCTCATTTGAGATGTTAGTGAGGCGATCGAAGGTTTGCTGAACATTTTCGTTGTCGAGTCTTTTGAAGCGATTGAAGAGATTGGGAAGAACATCAACTCGGGAGTCACGTTGAGTTGAGACTCCTTCGTTGACCTTGGACAACCTGCCCCAAATCAGCTTGGCAGTTTCTAGGGCACTCACTCTGTCGTACTGTCCTTTGCTCAGATGGCCACATATGATATTCTTCGCTTGAGAATCGAGTTGCTTGAATCTCTTGACATCAGCAGCATTCATAGACAGAGTGACTGAGGGAACACCATTTTCCACAATATACCAGAGATCGTTATCAATTGCCTCAAGATGCATGCGCATCTTGTTCTTCCAGTAGGGGTAGTCCGTCCCATCAAAGGTAGGAAACCCAGCCGATACCTTGATCATACCTGCAGTCGACATAACTAAAACTCTAGGCGGTTAAACCAAAATCACACAGAACAAGGGAGCACCTTGCTTTGATACCAATTGAAAGTGTGTTACATCGACTAGAGGGGGGTGAATAGGCGATTTTTATGAATTTTTCACTGAGGAATTTTAGAGTGAGTAAATTCCTAAACAAAGAACTACTTGCAGCGGAATAAGTACTCAGGTATAAGCATAACATAGCAACAGCATATTCATCATGATGAAACGAAATACAAAACACAGAGTACAGAAAGCGTAAACACGGGATAAGCAGGATGCTGACAAACTGACTGAAGAAATAGGATAGAGGAATTAGAGAAACTCTTCAGTCAAAGTCTTCAAACAGTAATGATTAGGTTCATCGTCACATAAATGAGGAAATGAAAGGGTAGAGGAAATAGAACCAATAGTCTTGGTGAAGACAATGATTTGGTAGACCAGTTCCAACTGTTGTGACAGTTGTACGTCCGGTTGGAGCGGCTGAGTATTTAAACTCGAGGACACACAATCCTCACTGTATTCTCCTTAAGCTAAGATCACACAGACCTCGCCCAATAATAGTGGTAAGTCTTCACAGGTGACTTCCAAAACTTCACAGACTCGGTCACTCGGCAATCCACAATTCCTCTTGGATGCTCAGACCATGACGCCTAACCGTCTGGAGGATACACAGTCCTCAAAGGTAACAAGCATCGGTTCCACACAGGAACAATCTATTTAGTGATGCTCAATCACTTTGGGTTTGTAGGTTTGGGTTTGGGATTTGGGTTTTCCTCACTTGATGATTTTCGCTCAAAGTCCTCGGAGGATGGGATGCTCTCAAATGACAAGTGTTCGTTTCTCTCGGAGCAGCCAACCAGCTAGTGGTTGTAGGGGGCAGCTATTTATAGCCTAGGGAGAAGCCTGACATGATAAGACATAAATGCCCTTAAAGGATATGACCGTTAAGTGGTAGGGTATTTTGGACAGCTGGCGCGTAGCACAACAACGATCGGATCTGAGGTTCGAATTCCTCAGGGCTATCATGTTCCTCACTGTGTAGGCAATCCGCACTGGCAAATTCCTAACTCCTCAGTAAGAACAAATTCCTCAGAGACCAGAAGATCTTCATCTCTATCACTGAAGAAATTGACTGAACTGATATGAGATTTCCAATGGCTTCACTCGAAGGATTGGGTAGGTATAGGATTTTGAGATAAGCATCATTTGGAAATCAGTTTCCTTAGTATTACCTCGACGCCCTTTAACAGTACGGTGTTTCCTATGACTCAAGAAGAAGAAAATGAAACAACGAAAACAAAAGTCTTCATGCTTCATAGTCCTCGCATGAATATCCAAGTCTTCACGGTCACACCAATTTCTTCGCTTTCAAAGTCTTCAGGAGAACCAAAGTCTTCAGCCAAAGACATTCATTTTTAGGGGTCGACTTTCACTATAAATATCAAACTCCTCATCGACTTATAGAGCCCATGTACACTCACAAACATATTAGTTCCTTAACCTATAAGTCTTCAATACACCAAAATCACTATGGGGCACTATATGCACTTACAGTTTCAATTCTTATCTTTGTTGTGAGCATCATTGAAATCATCATGCCTAGCTAAAAGGCATTAAAGAAAAGCGCTTGTTGGGAGACAACCAAACACTTTTACCTACTGTTTTTGTGTGTTCACATGATTATGGTACTATATTAATCATGTTTTATTGCTTTTCTTTCAATAAAGTGCCAAGTAAAACCTTTGGGGTAGTGTGGATGATAGTTGACTTGATTCTGTGCAAAAACAGAAACTTTTGTGCTCAGTCCAGGAATTTTGAAAATTCACTGGAACGCGCTTTTGATATGAAACTTTTACAGGTGATATATAAACAAATTCCCTAAATTTTCCTAATTTTTCAGGATTTTTGGAGTAGCATAAGTATGGTTGGACTACAGATTACTTCAGACTGTTCTGTTTTTGACAGATTCTGTTTTCAATGCATAGTTTGCTTGTTTCCTAGTTTCTATGGCTTATATTTCTCAATATAAATTGTGGAAATGATATGATACAGTAGGAATTGTGTGTAAACAATTATGAATCTTGTCTTTGATAGTACCAAAGTGAAATGGTTTGCTCTTTATCATACTAACCTATCTCACAAACTTCCGTTAAGTTTTGTGTGATTGAAGTTTTCAAGTTTTGGGTGAGATGTCGATATGAGGAGAATAAGGAGTCACAAGACCCTAAGCTTGGGGATGCCGAAGGCACCCCAAGTTAATATCCAAGGAAGATCCAAGCAACTATGCTTGGGGATGCCCCGGAAGACATCCCCTCTTTCGTCTCCAACATTATCGGTAACCTTACTTGAGACTATATTTTTATTCATCACATGATATGTGTTTTGCTTGGAGCATCATTTTATTTTATTTTTATTCGATTTCTGTTATTTAGAATCATGTTTTGCATCTTTCTTTTCAATAAAAATGTCAAGGATAGCCTTTACCATGCTTATTTTGCAACTCTACATGTTGCTGTTTCAAAACAGAAAGGTTATCACTGTTGGAAAAATTCCCAAGAAAAGTCAGAATGTGATAAAATGTTGAAACTTTTTGCATAGAAAGCTATGATAAATTTTCTACACTGTGGTAAATATTTAGAATTTTTGGAGTCAGGGAAGTATGGATACTCTTGCATTCTTTATAGACTGTACTATTTTGGCAGATTGTTGTTATGTTTGCATTGTTTGCATATGTTTCCTTGTTTAATGATTTTATTTGAGGATAGGAGTATTAAATATGCAGAGGCATTTAGTATGCAATGTTGAATAATAATTTTAGTGATTTTCTACAGTAGATAATGATAAGGTTTTTGCATTGATTTATACTAACTTATCTCACGAGTTCTTGTTGAGTTTCGTGTGGATGAAGTTTTTGAGATTTAGGAAAACCGTGATATGAGATGAATGAAGAAGATGCAAGAGCTCAAGCTTGGGGATGCCCAAGGCATCCCAAGTTAATATTCCAATAAGTCTCAAGCATCTAAGCTTGGGGATGCCCCGGTAGGCATCCCACCATTCTTCTTCAACAATTATCGGTTAGTATCGGTTGAGCCTAAGTTTTTGCTTCTTCACATGAGTTGTGATATGCTTGGAATGTCATTTTATTTTGTTTTTCTTTTTGTTTTAATAAAACACTTAGATCTGAAAGTTTTAAATAAGAGAGAGTCCTCACATAGCTATCTATTTACTTCACTACTCGCTTGTGCTTCACTTATATCTTTTTGAGCACATAGTGCTTTTAGTATTTTTGAAGAAATTCTCTCTTGCTTCACTTAAATTAATTTGAGAGAAAGAAATATTATGCTCATGATCTTCACTTATATTTGTTGGAGCTTATCAAAAGCAACATATGAAAATTAGTTCCAAAGTGATAGATATCCAAGAAGGATATAATAAAAACTTTCATGAAGATCATTGGAGAAAATAAACTTGATTCCTTGTAATAGTTCTGAGATATGATGATGTGATATGTGAGTCATGTTGATGAGCAATTATGCTTTAGTAAGAATATTGGTCTTAAGGTTTGTGATTCCCTATGCAAGCACGAAAGTCAATAGTCATGCAATGAAATTACATCCTACTTGTGGTGCATTATTCAATGTTAATTATGCTTAATGCTCACTTATGAGATTATTTGTTTCTTGGTTGGTCGGTTCTCAATCTTTTGCTAGCCTTCATTTTGCACTAAGTATGATCACTATTTGTGCATCCAAAATCCTTTAAACTAGTTTTGCCACATGAGTCCACTATATCTACTTATATGCGGTATTCTTTTGCCGTTCTAAGCAAATTTGGATGTGTCATATCTAATTTTCAAAATAAAATTCTCTTTTATGTGCTCGTACCTCTCGCGAGATGGTGAGGGGTGGCCGATATTTTCCATGCTAGATGTGTTATTCTCACGATGAGTGTTTATTCACTTGTCATTGAACAAGAGTAAGGAAAAGGTATTAGGGATGCCCAGTCCCGAAATGAAAAATGAATTTACTTTATGTTGTCAAATAATAAATTTCTTGGAAAGTGTTGGTATGGAGGGAAACCGTGGATTCGGCTAGCCATGGAAAGTGAAAGTATGGTGGAAAAGGAATAAACTTTAATTTCTGTTTGGGAACCGCCTATGAAATATCTAACATGGAAAATGTGGCAACTCTAAGTCATTTTCGTTGGTGGGAAAAGTATGCCTCCCAAAAGTTTTTATCTCTAAGTTTTCCGCTTTGAGCTCTGTCACCTCTAAAAATCCCTACTTCCCTCTACGAAGGGCCTTTCTTTTTCACTTTATGCAATTTTTATTTTTAATTTGAGTCTCCATGTTCTCTTATAAAGCACCAACTAGGAGGCACTATGATCATACTTAAGCATTGGGTGTAGCTAATATGCGAGTGTGTTTCATGAATGGATCAATGACTGAGCATGATGGGCTAGGGATAAGTTATTTTAGCATTGATATTTTGAAAGACATGATTGCTTGTTGATATGCTTGAGTATTCAAGTATCATGTCAAAACTAGACTATTGCTTTGAACCATATAAAAGTCCAAATGTCCATGCTATAAAGAAAAGAATAAGAATAACATGTTAGGCAGCATTCCACATCAAAAATTCTGTTTTTATCATTTACCTAGTCGAGGACGAGCAGGAATTAAGCTTGGGGATGTTGATATGTCTCCAACGTATCTATAATTTTTGATTCTTACATGCTATTATTTTATCATTCTTGGATGTTTTACAATCATTTTGTAGCAACTTTATATAATTTTTGGGACTAACCTATTGACCCAGTGCCCAGTGCCAGTTGTTGTTTTTTGCTTGTTTTTTACATCATAGGAAATCAATATCAAACGGAGTCCAGACACCGCAAATTTTTTTAGGATTTTTTATGGACCAAAAGATACCCAATGGGCCAGAGCTGCACCTGGGGGTGCCCCGAGGGGGGCACAACCCTCCAGGGCGCGCCTGGGCCCCCAGGTGCGCCCTGGTGGGTTGTGCTCACCTCGGTGGCCTCCCGTACCCCCTCTTCACCCTATAAATTCTCAAATATTCCAAAACCCTTTAGGGTATCCCTAGATCAGAAGTTCCGCCGCCGCAAGGCCTCTGTATCCACGAGATCCAATCTAGACCCCATTTCGGCACCCTGCCGGAGGGGGAGATCATCATCGGTGGCCATCTTCATCATCCCGGCGGCCACCATGATGAGGAGGGAGTAGTCCACCCTCGGGGCTGAGGGTTTGTACTAGTAGCTATGTGTTTAATCTCTCTCTCTCTCTCTCTCGTTTTCTTGATATGGCACGATCTTGATGTATCGCGGGCTTTGTTAATGTAGTTGGGTCATATGGTGTTTTCCCCTCTCTATCTTGTTGTGATGAATTGAGTTTTTCCCTTTGAGATTTCTTTGTTATCGGATTGAATACTTTTATGGATTTGAGAGAACTTGATATATGTCTTGCAAATGAATACTCGAATGAATACTCGTGGTGACAATGGGGTATCATTTTAATTCACTTGATATATGTTTTGGCACTCAACTCGCGGATTCTTGAGGTGACATTGGGGTAATCTATGCATAGGGGTTGATGCACGTTCTTGTCTTTGTTTCTCCGGTAGAAATCTTGGGGCACTCTTTGGGGTTCTTTGTGTTGGATTGAGTATTATGAATCTGAATTTGCTTTGGTGTTATTGTAGTGCGAACTCTAGGATAGATCAAACAGAAAGAATAGCTTTGTGTTATTTTAGCACGAACTCTTGAATAGATTAAACAGAAGAATAGCTTTGAGGTGGTTTTGTACCCTACGAAGAATTTCTTCTTATGTTCTCCGCTAGATAAGAACTTCAGAGTGATTCTTCCTTGCACATTGAGGGATGGTTATGTGATCCAATTATATTAGCATTGTTGAGAGATTGCACTAGTGAAAGTATGAACCCTAGGCCTCATTTTCAAGCATTGCAATGCTACCTTGCTGTTTTTATTTATTCAGATTATAAAAATATATTTCTACCATTAACATTACACTTTTATCACCATCTCTTTGCCGAACTAGTGCACCTATACAATTTGCCATTGTATTGGGTGTGTTGAGGACATAAGAGATTTCTTTTATTTGGTTGCAGGGTTGTTCGAGAGAGACCATTGTCATCCTACACCTCCCAAGGATTGATAAACCTTAGGTCATCCACTTGAGGGGAAATTGCTACTGTCCTACAAAACTCTGCACTTGGAGGCCCAACACGAGTCTACAAGAATAAAGTTGCGTAGTAGACATCAGGGATTATCAAGCTCTTTTCCTGGCGCCGTTGCCGGGGAGCAATAGCGTGGGGTTGATATTTTCGTGCCTGCTTGTTTGCTTTCTTCACTAAGTAGATTTTGTTTTCCCTTTGTTTCTGTTTAGTTGTGGTTGAAACAAACTAAAAAATTAAAATAATGCAAAATACAAAAAAATACTTGCTTCTTATGCCTAAAAACTTTTTTCAAAAAGAGAAGTGATTGGAAGGTTATGCTTTGGAGAAGTGAGGGTCGACCTTGAACACTTGTGTTCATGGTCATGGAAACAATGTAGAATTTTTCATGAGAGTTTTCCAAAAATAAGTATCCCCTTGTATATATCCATTGTATTATAAAAATAATGTGTCAAGGTTTGGCTTTAGGATGTTTAAATTGCTTGTTTGGTGTGTGCAGCAGAAAACACAGAAACTTTTGTTGTAGTATTTGAATTTTCGTTTTTTACTGGAGCATGATAAAATCTTGAAATTTTTACAAAGTACTTCTCGCCAATTTTTTTAGATTTTACTAATTTTTTAGAATTTTTGAAGTTAGAGAAGTATGTGAAAGTTCCAGATTGCTACAGACTGTCCTGTTTTTGGCAGATTCTATTTTCTATGTGTTGTTCGCTTATTTTGATAAATCTATGGGTTGTATCGGGGGGTATAAACCATGGTGAAGTTGGAATACAGTAGATATAATGCTAATATGAAATTGGAATGAGTTTACAACAGTACCTAAAGGTAGTGATTTGCTTTATTATACTAACAGATCTCACGAGGGTTTTATCAAGTTTTGTGTGGATGAAGTGTTTGAAGATCGAGGAGTTATCGATATAAAAAGAATAAGGAGAGGCAAGAGCTCAAGCTTGGGTATTCCCAAGGCACCCCAAGTAAATATTTCAAGGGTACTCAAGCATCTAAGCTTGGAGATGCCCCGGTTGGCATCCCATCTTTTTTCTTCAACAATTATCAGTATACATCGGTTTTTGTTTTGTTCACATGATATGCGTCTTTTGTGCTTATTTTTATTTTCTTTTCCTTTATGAACCATGCTAGTATGAGATAGCCCCTCATTGATTTGTAGAATGCTCTTTGTTCTTCACTTAAATCTTTTGAGTATGGCTTTATAGAATGCTCTTTGTGCTTCACTTAAATCTTTTGAGTATGGCTTTATAGAATGCTCTTTGTGCTTCACTTAAATCTTTTGAGTATGGCTTTATAGAATGCTCTTTGTGCTTCACTTATATATTTTGAGCTTGGATATTGGTAAATCTATATTATTTTTAGAATGCTCTATGACCTTCACTTATATCTTTTAGAGTATGAATAAAACTATCATCGGAATTGGGCTTGGAAGATTATCATTATAATATCATGCCTAGCTAAAAAGGCATTAAAGAAAAGTGCTTGTTGGGAGACAACCCAATATTTATCCTTACTGTTTTGTGTGTTCACATGATTATGCTACTGTAGTAATCATTTTTATAGCTTTTGTTTCAGTAAAGTGCCAAGTAAGACCTTTGGGATGGCTTACGGTGATAGTTGATTTGATCTTGCTGAAAAACAGAAACTTTTGCGGCGCATTGCCAGAATTTTAAAAAATCACAGAACCGTGACTTTGATCTGAATTCTTTACACAAGATTGATACACAAATTGCCTAGGTTTTCCTATTTTTTCAGAATTTTTGGAGTATCAGAAGTATGGTTGTTGTTCAGATCATTACAGATTGTTCTGTTTCTGGCAGATTATGTTTTCAATGCATAGTTTGCTCGTTTTCTACTCCCTCCGTTCCTAAATATTTGTCTTTCTAGAAATTTGAACAAGTGACTACATACGGGGCAAAATGAGTGAATCTACACTCTAAAATAAGTCTACATACATCCGTATGTTGTGTCCATTTGAAATGCCTAGAAAGACAAATATTTCGGAACGGAGGGAGTAGTTTCTATGGACTATATTGCTCAATATAAATTGTACAAATGATATGGTACAGTAGGCATTGTGTGAGAACAATTATGAATCTTGTCTTGACAGTAGCAAAGTGAATGACTTGCTCTTTATCATACTAACCCATCTCATGAAGTGCCGGTAAGTTATGTGTGATTGAAGTGCCAGTAGGAGTGGGAAGACCCTAAGCTTGGGGATTCCCAAGGCACCCCAAGGTAATAATCAAGAAAGACCCAAGCGCCTAAGCTTGGGGATGCCCCTAAGGGCATCCCCTCTTTCGTCTTCAAAACCATCGGTATACCTTACTCGGAGCTATATTTTTATTCGTCACATGATATGTGTTTTGCTTGGAGCGTATTTTCGTTTTACTTGTTGTTTGAATAAAATCATTGGATCTGAAATCTTGAATGAGAGAGAGTCCTCCCATGACTAGTCAATTATTTGACCACTCAGTGTTCCTCACTTATATCTTTTTGGAGTAGTTTGTCATTTACTCATGTGCTTCACTTATATCCTATGAGTAAATGGTTGAATGAATTGAATATCATAGATCTGAGATCATATGCTTATCCCATGGGGAGTAATGACTTCACTTATAAGAAGTATAGGTGGTAAAATTTATTGAACGTTAGCAAACTCAACATTGGCCACTTGAACAATTCATGAAATAATATTGAAGGAAGAGAGATTTCACATATAAATATACTATCTTGGACATCTTCTATGATTGTGAGCCCCATTAATTATTTTCAAACTTGAGCAAATTAGTTGAAGTTGGACAAGGAAGACAAAGTAATGAGTTATGTTTGGGTATATTTGCATCGAAGTTATATTGTTATGGATCCTCTAACATGTGGTGCTAGCTTAGGATCTTTTGCTAGCCAAAATTTTGTACTAAGTAGAGATACTACTTATGCATCCAAAACCCTTAAGCCCCATTTCATGCCATGAGTGTCCATCATATCTACGTATGGATTGAATAAGATCCTTCAAGTAACTTGTCATCGGTGCAAAAAGCAATAAAAATTGCTCCTAAATATGTATGATCTTTTATTGTAAGGGAAAATAAGCGTTGTGTGAACTTGTGATGGTAAAGAAATAAAAGCGACGGACTGCATAATAAAGGTTGCTAACACAAAGGGAAATGCAACGTGACATTCCTTTGCATTATGGGTTTGCACATCCAAAATTAAAAAGCGCATCACAACCTCTGCTTCCCTCTGCGAAGGGCCTATCTTTTACTTTCATGTAATTACTTTTATGCAAGAGTCAATAGTTTTCCTTCTTAGTTCAACCTCAAGCATTCTTTAGTTGGCAAGTATCATGTGGTGGGGAAATATCCAAGCATATATGGCCATTCAAATATATTTGATCATGAATTATTGTTGTTGAACATTATCTATATGATAAATAAGTTGGGAGGTGAAACATTAAGCCCCTATCTTTCTCTATGTTCAACGGATGTTATTTGTTATAAAAATATGCTTTGAGTGTTAGCAATCATGGAAGACTATATGATAGTTGAGTATGTGGGATTTGCTAAATCAAAGCTCTTACATAGACCCTTCCTGAAAATAAGATGAATTGCAATTGTATGGTGACCGAGAACATGGTTTGTTAGTTTTCAAGAAACTTTATGGTCTATACTTTAACATGTGAATAGCTTACTACTTGATCATGAGAAGTTTTATGAGATAAGCTACTATTTACAATAAAGAATAATGGTAGAAAAAGTGTTTGGAACTATCATTGATAAAATTTATGCACTATGCTAGCATTCACACTTCATAAATTATTTCTTTTATCATTTACCTACTCGAGGACGAGCAGGAATTAAGCTTGGGGATGCTGATACGTCTCCGACGTATCTATAATTTATGAAGTATTCATGCCATGTTTACAACAATTTTATATGGTTTTGGTATGATTTGATTAGAACTAACCCAGATTGACGTTGTTTTCAGCAGAACTACCGTGGTGTCGTTTTTTGTGCAGAAATAAAAGTTCTCGGAATGGGCTGAAAATTTACAGTGAATTTTTATGGATCAAAAGAGAACCCTGAAGCACAAGAGTTCGACCAAAAGAGTCCCGAGGCGACAACAAGGTAGGGGGGCACACCCTACCCCCCGGGAGGTGCTCCTACCTTGTCTCTGCCTCGTGGACCCCCTTGACGTGAGACCGATGCCAAAAATTCCTATAAATACAAAACCCCCCAGAAATAAACTGAGATCAGGAGTTCTGCCGCCGCAAGCCTCTGTAGCAACGAAAAACCAAACTAGGCCCTCTTCGGCACCCTGCCAGAGGGGGCCATCATCACCAAAGGCCATGGAGGAGGATCCTGGAGGGGGCCATCATCGCCATGGAGGTGAAGGACAAGAGGGAGAACCTCTCCCCATCTAGGGGGGAGGCCATGGAGGAGGAAATACAAGGGGGAGACCCTCTCCCCTCTCTGTTAGTGGCGTCGGAGTGCCATCGGGGGAACCATCGCCGCGGTGATCGTCTTCATCAACATCACCATCTTCATCACCTTCCTCATCTCTTTTCAGCGGTCCACTCTCCCGCACCCCATTGTAATCCCCTACTTGAACATGGTGGTTTATGCCACATATTATGATCCAATGATTTGTTGCCATCCAATGATGTTTTGAGTAGATTTCTTTTGTCTTTGGGTTGATTGATGATCTAGATTG
This sequence comes from Triticum aestivum, assembly GCF_018294505.1. Taxonomy (NCBI): domain Eukaryota; kingdom Viridiplantae; phylum Streptophyta; class Magnoliopsida; order Poales; family Poaceae; genus Triticum; species Triticum aestivum. The sequence continues at coordinate 411,714,186 of NC_057813.1, read as the reverse complement.
GTTTGAGTTATATGTTTCATTTTGTTGTTGTCCTATGGTGCCTTCCGTGCCACGCACACATGAAGGATTCTCGCTTTAGGGTGTTGCAATACATTCATGATTCGTGTGTAGTGGGTTGCTAGAGTGACAGAAGCTTAAAGCCGAGTAAGAGGGTTGTTGCGTATGGGATAAAGGGGACTTGATACTTTAATGCTATGGTTGGGTTTTACCTTAATGATCTTTTGTAGTTGCGGATGCTTGCTAGAGTTCCAATCATAAGTGCATATGATCCAAGAAGAGAAATTATGTTAGCTTATGCCTCTCCCTCATATAAAATTGCAATAACGAAGACCGATCTTGTTAATAATTTCCTAGGATAATTCCACACACCTATCCATCATTATTCCACACTCGCTACTTATAATACATAGTGATATATTCTAACTTTATGTTAACAACCCCTATTTTTATATTTTAGCTCCCCGATATTATGCAAAGCTATCCACTTTATACCCACAATGTAGTTTTATTTATCATTTCTAGATGGAAGAAAATGATTGGTGTACGTAGAGTTGTATCAGTGGCAGAGAGGACTTGAGAGAATATGGATCTTAACTTTAGCTCCTTGTGGGATCGACACTCCATACTTATCACTTCCCCCATTGGAAATTGGTACGACGATTCCTTGCACTTGGGGATTATCAATACCGTGGTGTGTCAAATCAATCCTACATTTTAAGGTATCTTTCGTCTTTCCTTCTATCGAATTAAGGGATCCACAAACCCTTGAGAGGTTTGAACTCTGGGTGCGTGCGAAGATCTCTACCTACCCAGCTTGCCTACTCGCGATCCACCTAAGCCTAGCGCGTCAAGCTCAAAGAGACAAAGAGACACAATAGTTTATCCTGACAAAAGTAGTCTTTGCCTGCGAGAAGCCTTTGGTCGTGACGCAGCGGTGGGCTCGTCGATGACCTCCGTCCTGCTGTCCTGGCGGTCTTGGTCTCTTTGCACCAGAATGGAAACCTTTGGTTGATTCCTCAAGACTCCGCGCCTGTGGCATCCCACCTTTGCACCGAAGAGGAAACCTGCGCTCTATGCCTGCCTGGCGCCCGCCTGGCGCCCGCCTGGCCTTTTTCGTCATGGCTCACGTCAGCTGAGCCTCGTGAGGTGAACCTTGCATAGAACTCTCTGCCCCTCGGGAGCCAGCCTGGGGAGGCCGATCCCCTCAGGGGTCTTGCATCATCCGCCTCGCGAGGCTTGGCCCCTCGCGAGGATCTTGAGTTGTTGACGCTGAAGCTGGGACGTACTAGGCTGTCGATGGAGCCATGCGGTGGGCCGCAGGCAGGCAGGACTGGATACCGCCATATCCAGGACGCCGACAGTAGCCCCCGGGCCCAAGGCATGTGTAACACCCCAGTATCATGCTACAGTAACCTCTGTGATTAAGCTAATTATTTACCCAAACAGTGCTTAATCACCTTTGTCCAATATCCCATTTGAAATTCCAGTCAATTCAAATTCAAGTGAAGTCTGAAGTTGATCAAAAGTTGCCGGAAAAATGTTCATCATCTGTCAAAAATTCCATAACAAATATTTGTTAAGCAACACAACATCACTTTGGTGCAAAGATGAACATTAGCAATTATAATAGCACCAATTCAGCATTTTTAAATGCTATCCTATTTTTGAAAAGTTCCAAATGAATTCTTCTGGTCTCCAAAATAATTGTGGCACTGTCTATGATCACCAGGGATTTAATGGGACACCTCCCAAATTTTTGCTAAGTGAAATAGTTGGCCAAATAATTCCCTTTCCCTCTCTGTACATAAAAAAAGGAAATAGAAAAGGGCCTAGCTACTACTGTGCACTTGTAGCCCATTGCTATAGTGCACAGCCCAGCCCACTCCTCCCCGCGGTCGTCCCCTTCCCTTGTTCACCCGACCAAGGCGCGCGCCCGCGCGGTCGCCGCCCGACCGCCTCGCCACCCCGCTGCTCGCGCCGAGGGGATAAGGCCGAGCCTCCTGGCCTCGTCAGCTCCCCACTCCCACTTGCGCCTCTCCTCCCCCAGATCCACCTTTCCCCTCTCCCTCACGCGCTCACTCCTCCTGAGCGCCACCGTCGTCGTGCGTCGGTTGATCCCGCGGCCACCGCTGTCCCCGGCCCTCTCCGACGTGCCCCCAGGCGCTGCCTCGACCTCCACATCCGCCCCGCCGAGCCGCATGGACCGGGACGGCCCCGCCGCACCGCCACGACCTCGCCTTCGCCTTCGGCTCCGATGAACGCCGCCGCCCGAATCCACACCACTGCTGCTCCTAGTCACCCAACGGGCCACCGTGTGCCCCCAAGGTGAGCTCCGGCCCCCTTTTCCCTCTCCTCGCGCGTCTCCGCCTCCACCGTAGCTAGCTCGCCTGCAAGCCGAGCTCCGCCGTCCGCCATTGCCGTCGTAGGGCTCGCCACCGAGCTCCTCCGCTCGAGATAGTAGCTCCGACGAGCTCCTGGAGCGCCGTAGACCTCGCCCAGCTCCTTCGTTCGCCAAAACACGCACCGCAACGCCGATCCCGACGAGGTCCCGAACCCCACCGCCGCCTCCACTCATCGCTGACGCAGTTCCGGTCACCCCCGCGTACAACCGACCACACCATGCGGCGCGGCTTCGTCTCCTCGTTCGAACGCGCCAAGTCCCGGGCCAAATGACCCCCTGTGCGCGATTCCCGGCGAAGTCCGGCGAGCCCCGCCACTGTTTTGGTCGCCGGCGGCGAAACCCCGACGCGACCGACGTGGCACACCTAGGCCCCGCCTCTGGGTCACTGCCCGTGGGCCCCCTGGCCCCAGTTGACCACGTTGACCGTGGTCAACTGTGCTGACTAGGCACACAGTGTCTCTGACACGCGGGCCCCATCACATATTTTGTTAAATAAACGTTTTTCTAAATAAAAACGATTAATTAAAACGTTAGTTAAATTAGTTAGTTAGTTAGTACTAACTAGTCACTGACTGCTGGGGCCCACGCCCCCTAACTAACCCTGTTAGTTTAGTTAAGCCTCTATTAGACAGAGAGGCTGACAGGTGGGTCCCACCTGTCAGTTTGACTGGTCAGCAGAGCTGACGCAGTGCTGACGTCACTGCTGATGCAATAAACCTTTTCTGCTTTTAAAATAATTCAGAAATTGGTTTAGACTTTGAAAATCCGTAACTTTTAAACCGTAGCTCGGGTCGTAAAATTTTATATATGAAAAACGCCCAGAAAAACAAGACGAATCCAAATATGCGGTCCGTTTACCTGTCAGAAGCCTATAACTATCTAAACATGGAACATTCCCCCTCATGTCCTCTGTTTGACATAGGCCCGGAACCGGGAATACATTCCCGGTTGAATTCTCCCTTCACCTATATCATGTAGCCATACGTTAGGTCACACCCGGCACAACATATTGCCACGTTATGCTTTGTGATGCTATGTTTGCATTATATTTACTGTTTCTTCCCCCTCTTCTCTCCGGTAGACCCCAAGACCGATGCCGCCCCTGTGATCGACTACGTCGACGACGACCCCTCCTTGCCAGAGCAACCAGGCAAGCCCCCCTTTGATCATCCCGATATCGCCCATTCCATTCTCTCATGCTTGCATTAGATTTTGCTACTGTTATTGTTTGCACCTATTCTGATGCATAGCCTGCTTTTGTACCTATTGTTGTACCTTACCTGCTTATCCTAACCTGCTTAGTATAGGTTGGTTAGAGACCCCTCAGTGACCCCCCCCCACTTGACTCGACTGCCCCGCTAGATTATCAGAAGACCCGATCAACGGGATCGAAGACCAGGACCTGACACCTCACGTCACATCACGCCCCTTCGTTGCTCGACTCTGCAGTGTTACTATTGCGTGCCGAGGGTGAGACCTCTACAGCACTTCTGATGTTAACCTGTAGTGTAGCTATTCGGTCGTGGTCATCGAGGGTGATTTCCTCCTTAACACTTCCGATACGGCTCTGTCGTGCAACCCCTCAAGTGTGAACCTCGAGGGTGGATCCTCTTACGTTCACCTTGATGATTACATCGAGCGGAATTCACCGGGGGTGATTCCTCGGGTTTTCCCCTTAATGTTTGGACACACGGATACTTGGACTTTACCACTGTTACCTGGAAAGACGGGTCGACCCTGAGGGGTACCCGCGCGAGCTTAATTGCGAGTGATGTGGAGTCGGGTTGACCTGGAGGGTGCCCGCGAGATAATTACGAGGCGTGGCCGGGCATTCCTAGCCCTTGCCGCAAGTCCTCGAGACGGGGCAATGGGGTCACATCTTTCGTGAGTCTCTGCTTGTTACCGCGCGTTCCTAATCCACTACGATTTGGATATTTGATCCGAGGGGCCTCTGGCCTGATGGCACTAACCATCACGTGGGCATAGTATGGGCGTTCTGCATTGTGTACATCAGCCGAAGCTTAATAGACGTCAGCGATGGAGCGGCGCGCACCGGGTTGGATTGGTAAGCTCCTGCCTTTTTAGGGAGGTAGCTAGGTCTGCTCACCGGCCGCCCACGCAACGTGCAGGAGTTCCCGGGGCGATGGCCCATGACCACTGGGGGCATAGGTTTAGTCCGGCGTGCTTGACCTCTCTATTAAGCCTAGGTCGGGTTGAGGCGTATTGTTTGGCCGAGGCCGAGCATGACCCAGGAAAGTGTGTCCGGCCGGAGTCAATCGAGCGTGGTGGGTAAGTTGGTGCACCCCTGCAGGGAAGAACTAATCTATGCATAGCCTGTCCTACGGTAACGGACACTTGGAGTTGTATCCCGATCGATACAACTAGAACTGGATACTTGTGATGAGAACTGGATCGTGATGAGGATTTGATTGTGATGATAACTGGATAGTATGGCTCTGGGATTGCTTTCTCGCAGGGAGTCGAGAAAGGATCTCTGGCCGAGGTTGATAACACTACTACCACTTTAATTTATGCTACTCTACTCCCTCTTGTTTGCTGCAAGATGGTGGTTTCTAGAAGATGCTAGTCTTTGATAGGACTAGGCCTTCTCTCTAATTTGGCATTTCTGCAGCCCAGTCCACATATACAACCACTCTTTGATAATGTTGCATATGTAGTGTAGATCCTTGATTGCGAGTACTTTGGATGAGTACTCACGGTTGCTTTGCTCCCCCTTTTCCCCTTTTCTTCTTCTTTCCGGTTGTGGCAACCAGAGATGTCGGAGCCCAGGATCCAGACGCCACCTTTGACGACGACTACCACAACCCCGACGGTGCCTACTACTACGTGGAGGACGCCAATGACCAGGAGTAGTTAGGAGGCTCCCAGGCAGGAGGCCTTGCCTTTTCGATCGTAGATGCTTTTGTGCTAGCCTTCTTAAGGCAAACTTGTTTAACTCATGTCTGTACTCAGATATTGTTGCTTCCGCTGACTCGTTTGTATTCGAGCTTATGTATTCGAGCCCTCGGGGCCCCTGGCTTGTTATATAAAGCTTGTATTATTTTAATTTGTATCTAGAGTTGTGTTGTGATATCTTCCCGTGAGTCCCTGATCTTGATCGTACACATTTGCGTGTATGATTAGTGTACGATTGAATCGAGGGCGTCACAAGTTGGTATCAGAGCCGACTGCCTGTAGGTAGCCCCCTTTCCAACTCCTTGGCCGAAGTTGAGTCTAGTCACTGAAAAACTTTTACTAACATTGGCTGTGTGGCTTACGGGCCCACGTCGCCATCGGGTGGTATTAGGATCTTTTATTCCTCGTCTATACTCTGGGACTCTGATCTCTCTTCTATTCGGGTTAACCATTTTACTAAACTCTGACATTAGGTTCTCGTACCCACTTCCTCCCTGAGAGCCTCGACATTATCGATGATCGCTTGCTTCACCAGAAGATTCTGCGGATACTCCTCGATGTTTCTCAAGACCCTGTACCAACTGCCTTGCAGTTCCTGACCACCGATAATCCCCTTGAATAACATCCTTGCCGCTTGTACCTTCCTCCCTAGTTGCTTCTGATATTACAAGATGCCCCGAAATTCTCTATTTTTTGAGAATCCTTTGAGCTTACTGCCTTGCAGTTCTTTGCCCCATGAATACCCCCCCTTTCGAATAATTCCTCGCACTCACCGAGGATCAGTAAGTCCTCAGTTGTTCGTGTGATTCACAAAACTCTTCGAAATACTATTTGATCTTCCGAAAATCCTCTACAACCTGTTGCTCTTGGAATTCTTGCATACTTGCTTTCTGGTTAATTCCATTTGTCTAGCGATATTCGTTAAAATCCTTTGGGATTAACATTCTGATCCTGTTGATTCAGCATCTGTGAGAATGCACACGATCATCAATTAATCCTTGGAAATTTTCTTTCCGGCTCAGGCATTGTTTCGAATATGAGCTGGTTCTTACCCAATCAAGATTTGATCGGGTGCACCTCTAAGTCTATTCAACTTACTCATCTTTTGATCAGAGCCTCTGCTTCTGATCCTTCATCTTGGAACCATAACTCCTTTGTACTCAAGCATCGAATTATTCATAAGTTTCTATAAGCTGATGCCTTTGCATCCCTTCTTCATCTGATTGATTACCGATACTCACCTCAACTCTGTCGTGAATCGCTAGATCCATTGTTGGGTTGTTATCCGACAGTGCCCTTCACATCCAAAATCTTGTGAGTTTTTCCCTGATACATAATACCTTCGGTAAATTGTATCACCTGCTTTGGTTTCGGTACTCTGCTTTCGAAATCGTATCTCTTGCTTGGTTGATGGTTGTATAGATTCGTAAAAATGCCCTGATGGGTTGAACTTATGCCTTCCATAATTCGTATGAACCCGAGAGTTCCCACGAGTCTTACTCTTCTGGTACTTCGCCAGATAAATCTTCTGCCCTACAATTTCTTTGAAAACGAGGAGTGAATGAAAGGTTATGCATTGAAGAAGTGGGAGTCGACCTTGAATTTTGTGTTCATGCCCATGGACACGATGTGGAACTTATCATGTAAGCTTCGTGTAATAATAATTATTTCCTTTATATAATATCATCTGGTATCGGTGAATTGATCCTTCGCAACCGTGATTCCGACCATGATTGTTCTTCTTTGGTCCCATTTCTTGGACAAGTTAAATCACTTGTCTTCTGCAGGTCAATACGCCTGCCCAACCTCTATTATGATCTACCTTCGAGTATTACCCCTGGTATTTCGAGGATATCATGCCATTGCACTACATCTTATGAACTTTTGATGGAGCACTACCTTACCCTGTCCTTGTGACTTCATGGGTTCTAGGTTGTTTGTCAACCGAGAACACCGATAAGTGAATAGTTTCTGCACTCCGATTCAATAACTCTAAGTCATTTTTGTTGCTTACGAGTTTAATAATCGTTCAAGTCAGTCCTAGCCTGATTGGCTATATCATTATCGTACTAAAATTTTTACCTGTGCTATCTGGTCCTTCTTCCCGGAGCACAATTTCGGACAATGAGCTAAGCTTACATTGATATTCCTCGCCTTATCATTTTTCGCCTTGAACAGCAAGCTTGTTTTCGAGTTTGTGTTGTACATGTGGTTCCAATAACTTTTCGCTTCATCATTCTTATGACTTGATGTCATCGTCGATCGATTACATCTTCTTGAAATCTCTCGACAAATGTGTCGTGACCATCATCAACATTCCGAGCTCTTCTAGGATATCAATTGAATTCATGATGAGAAACACCATCCTTGCCCCTCGATGATTTGAATTATCATCGACAACATTCTTGCCTTCCCCAACACAAACTTGTTCATATAATTTTGGAAATGCATCCTTTTTGACATGCCGATGGATTGTTGCTGAGCCCGTCGGCCACACCCTCATCTTTTCCTTGCTGAAATTGTATGACTTATTTTCTAAGTTGTTTCCGATGGATCCTTTGTGTATCCGAAGTCTAACATTTCCCTGATGACCATGTCAACACTATCCTGAAGCATGTGTGTGGTACTCCGTTAATACACAAGAACATTTGGGAGCGCAATGCTAACTGTTCTTGATCATTTATCCAAACACCGTTGTATGGATAAGCCTCATAAATTCCTTGCCCCTTTGTCTAAATGCTTTAATACTTGGAGCCCTATCATGCTCTGCCTTTCCTTGGGAAAGTTATACCCTAATACTTGGGTATAAACACCTTTCCTTTCCATTGGTCTGATTATCCTAATAACCACTTATTTTCCTTTCCATTGTTTTGTTTAACCTTCTTGTGAGCTATATGATATAAGCAGGAATAATTTCCTGCTTATAAAACACCCCGATGTACAACCTTGTCAGTGAGACCATGTTACTATTGTTGGTGACATTCCGGTAGCCACCGATGGATGAGAACTTTGCCTATTGGTCCGCCTCGTCTTAACGAGCAGGAAAATGGTTCTCTTCGTACCTCGCCCTTGGTACCAAACTTTGTTACCAACATAACAGACATGCTATCCTTTGACCTGCCTTGCTATCATGACCGTGCAAGATGTCACCACTCTTCCTACCTTTAACCCACATGGTGGGCCCATAACCCACAATTCGAAAGGATCGTAACCTGACTCTCCTTACACCATGTTGCCAAAGATATTCCTCGCTCTTGGCTCTGTAAGTAATTCATAAGCCACCTTCCTAGTGATCTATTCTAGTATCAGACGCAATAATTTTTGTTGTTGTTGTTGTTGCTCTGGACCCCTTTTCACCTTTTGATTAGGCATCGAATGATTGCTTGCCCGTTAAAACTTCTCATGGTACCCTCATACTTTGCTCTCGACGTTTTATTTAAGTTCAACTCGAGGGATACTTCCACCTCATTCCCTGATTTGTTCACCAGATATTTAACCCTATAAGAGTCAGTTCTCCCGAAGTTACTCTTTACTTCCCCATTTAAATCTCGGGACGAGATTTCTTGTAGTGGAGGAGATTTGTAACACCCCCAGTATCATGCTACAGTAACCTCTGTGATTAAGCTAATTATTTACCCAAACAGTGCTTAATCACCTTTGTCCAATATCCCATTTGAAATTCCAGTCAATTCAAATTCAAGTGAAGTCTGAAGTTGATCAAAAGTTGCCGGAAAAATGTTCATCATCTGTCAAAAATACCATAACAAATATTTGTTAAGGAACACAACATCACTTTGGTGCAAAGATGAACATTAGCAATTATAACAACACCAATTCAGCATTTTTAAATGCTATCCTATTTTTGAAAAATTCCAAATGAATTCTTCTGGTCTCCAAAATAATTGTGGCACTGTCTATGATCACCAGGGATTTAATGGGACACCTCCCAAATTTTTGCCAAGTGAAATAGTTGGCCAAATAATTCCCTTTCTCTCTCTGTAAATAAAAAAAGGAAATAGAAAAGGGCCTAGCTACTACTGTGCACTTGTAGCCCATTGCTATAGTGCACAGCCCAGCCCACTCCTCCCCGCGGTCGTCCCCTTCCCCTGTTCACCCAACCGAGGCGCGCGCCCGCGCGGTCGCCGCCCGACCGCCTCGCCACCCCGCTGCTCGCGCCGAGGGGATAAGGCCGAGCCTCCTGGCCTCGTCAGCTCCCCACTCCCACTTGCACCTCTCCTCCCCCAGATCCACCTTTCCCCTCTCCCTCACGCGCTCACTCCTCCCGAGCGCCACCGTCGTCGTGCGTCGGTTGATCCTGCGGCCACCGCTGTCCCCGGCTCTCTCCGACGTGCCCCCAGGCGCTGCCTCGACCTCCACATCCGCCCCGCCGAGCCGCACGGACCGGGACGGCCCCGCCGCACCGCCACGACCTCGCCTTCGCCTTCGGCTCCGATGAACGCCGCCGCCCGAATCCACACCACTGCTGCTCCTAGTCACCCAACGGGCCACCGTGTGCCCCCAAGGTGAGCTCCGGCCCCCTTTTCCCTCTCCTCGCGCATCTCCGCCTCCACCGTAGCTAGCTCGCCTGCAAGCCGAGCTCCGCCGTCCGCCATTGCCGTCGTAGGGCTCGCCACCGAGCTCCTCCGCTCGAGATAGTAGCTCCGACGAGCTCCTGGAGCGCCGTAGACCTCGCCTAGCTCCTTCGTTCGCCAAAACACGCACTGCAACACCGATCCAGACGAGGTCCCGAACCCCACCGCCGCCTCCACTCGTCGCCGACGCAGTTCCGGTCACCCCCGCGTACAACCGACCACACCATGCGGCGCGGCTTCGTCTCATCGTTCGAACGCGCCAAGTCCCGGGCCAAATGACCCCCTGTGCGCGATTCCCGGCGAAGTCCGGCGAGCCCCGCGACTGTTTTGGTCGCCGGCGGCGAAACCCCGACGCGGCCGACGTGGCGCACCTGGGCCCCGCCTCTGGGTCACTGCCCGTGGGCCCCCTGGCCCTAGTTGACCACGTTGACCGTGGTCAACTGTGCTGACTGGGCACACAGTGTCTCTGACACGCGGGCCCCATCGCATATTTTGTTAAATAAATGTTTTTCTAAATAAAAATGATTAATTAAAACGTTAGTTAAATTAGTTAGTTAGTTAGTACTAACTAGTCACTGACTGCTGGGGCCCACGCCCCCTAACTAACCCTGTTAGTTTAGTTAAGCCTCTGTTAGACAGAGAGGCTGACAGGTGGGTCCCACCTATCAGTTTGACTAGTCAGCAGAGCTGACGCAGTGCTGACGTCACTGCTGATGCAATAAACCTTTTCTGCTTTTAAAATAATTCAGACATTGGTTTAAACTTTGAAAATCCGTAACTTTTAAACCGTAGCTCGGATCGTAAAATTTTATATATGAAAAACGCCCAGAAAAACGAGACGAATCCAAATATGTGGTCCGTTTACCTGTCAGAAGCCTATAACTATCTAAACATGGAACATTCCCCCTCATGTCCTCTGTTTGACATAGGCCCGGAACCGGGAATACATTCCCGGTTGAATTCTCCCTTCACCTATATCATGTAGCCATACGTTAGGTCACACCCGGCACAACATATTGCCACGTTATGCTTTGTGATGCTATGTTTGCATTATATTTATTGTTTCTTCCCCCTCTTCTCTCCGGTAGACCCCAAGACCGATGCCGCCCCTGTGATCGACTACGTCGACGACGACCCCTCCTTGCCAGAGCAACCAGGCAAGCCCCCCCTTTGATCATCCTGATATTGCCCATTCCATTCTCTCATGCTTGCATTAGATTTTGCTACTGTTGTTGTTTGCACCTATTCTGATGCATAGCCTGCTTTTGTACCTACTGTTGTACCTTACCTGCTTATCCTAACCTGCTTAGTATAGGTTGGTTAGAGACCCATCAGTGACCCCCCCACTTGACTCGACCGCCCCGCTGGATTATCAGAAGACTCGATCAACGGGATCGAAGACTAGGACCTGACACCTCACGTCACATCACGCCCCTTCGTTGCTCGATTCTGTAGTGTTACTATTGAGTGCCGAGGGTGAGACCTCTACAACACTTCTGATGTTAACCTGTAGTGTAGCTATTCGGTCGTGGTCATCGAGGGTGATTTCCTCCTTAACCACTTCCGATACGGCTCTGTCGTGCAACCCCTCAAGTGTGAACCTCGAGGGTGGATCCTCTTACGTTCACCTTGATGATTACATCGAGTGGAATTCACCGGGGGTGATTCCTCGGGTTTTCCCCTTAATGTTTGGACACACGGATACTTGGACTTTACCACTGTTACCTGGAAAGACGGGTCGACCCTGAGGGGTACCCGCGCGAGCTTAATTGCGAGTGATGTGGAGTCGGGTTGACCTGGAGGGTGCCCGCGAGATAATTACGAGGCGTGGCCGGGCATTCCTAGCCCTTGCCGCAAGTCCTCGAGACGGGGCAATGGGGTCACATCTTTCGTGAGTCTCTGCTTGTTACCGCGCGTTCCTAATCCACTATGATTTGGATATTTGATCCGAGGGGCCTCTGGCCTGATAGCACTAACCATCACGTGGGCATAGTATGGGCGTTCTGCATCGTGTACATCAGCCGAAGATTAATAGACGTCAGCGATGGAGCGGCGCGCGCCGGGTTGGACTGGTAAGCTCCTGCCTTTTTAGGGAGGTAGCTAGGTCTACTCACCGGCCGCCCACGCAACGTGCAGGAGTTCCCGGGGCGATGGCCCATGACACCTGGGGGCATAGGTTTAGTCCGGCGTGCTTGACCTCTCTATTAAGCCTAGGTCGGGTTGCGGCGTATTGTTTGGCCGAGGCCGGGCATGACCCAGGAAAGTGTGTCCCACCGGAGTCAATCGAGCGTGGTCGGTAAGTTGGTGCACCCCTGCAGGGAAGAACTAATCTATGCATAGCCTGTCCTACGGTAACGGACACTTGGAGTTGTATCCCGATCGATACAACTAGAACTGGATACTTGTGATGAGAACTGGATGGTGATGAGGATTTGATTGTGATGATAACTGGATAGTATGGCTCTGGGATTGCTTTCTCGCAGGGAGTCGAGAAAGGATCTCTGGCCGAGGTTGATAACACTACTACCACTTTAATTTATGCTACTCTACTCCCTCTTGTTTGCTGCAAGATGGTGGTTTCCAGAAGATGCTAGTCTTTGATAGGACTAGGCCTTCTCTCTAATTTGGCATTTCTGCAGCCCAGTCCACATATACAACCCCTCTTTGATAATGTTGCATATGTAGTGTAGATCCTTGCTTGCGAGTACTTTGGATGAGTACTCACGGTTGCTTTGCTCCCCCTTTTCCCCTTTTCTTCTTCTTTCCGGTTGTGGCAACCAGAGATGTCGGAGCCCAGGATCCAGACGCCACCTTTGACGACGACTACCACAACCCCGAGGGTGCCTACTACTACGTGGAGGACGCCAACGACCAGGAGTAGTTAGGAGGCTCCCAGGCAGGAGGCCTTGCCTTTTCGATCATAGATGCTTTTGTGCTAGCCTTCTTAAGGCAAACTTGTTTAACTCATGTCTGTACTTAGATATTGTTGCCTCCGCTGACTCGTTTGTATTCGAGCTTATGTATTCGAGCCCTCGGGGCCCCTGGCTTGTAATATAAAGCTTGTATTATTTTAATTTGTGTCTAGAGTTGTGTTGTGATATCTTGCCGTGAGTCCCTGATCTTGATCGTACACATTTGCGTGTATGATTAGTGTACGATTGAATCGAGGGCGTCACAGCACGCTCGGACTTGGCTTCCAGACGAAGCCAAATGGCAAGTGTGGAGCTCCGCGGGCCCTAAAAGATCACTGACCCTTCCCTGACGCCGTTGGTGAAGAAGATGGAGAAGGACCTGAGGAGCGAGAAGCTGACGGGGGCCATGTTCATCAAGGAGTTGTTGAGGCAGCGCATAGCACCGCTCCAAGATCACTCCCGCCCCCTGTGGAAGCTTGGGGGTGTCGACGACAAGATTCGCTTGCGCCAGGACGCCCTTCCTGGGGAAGAGCTAAGCAAGGTGTTGCTCTACTTGACGGGGAAGGACCCGAGCGATCCTCCGGAAGATTGGCTCCCGTTGTACTGCCGGGATGATGGGGATGAGGTTGCCACTACTACGCCGGTCTTTGACGAGTTTGGGCTTGTGCGGGCGGGGCCTCCCCCACTGCCTCCATCCTTGGTGGATCTGTCCTCCGGAGATCATTCCTCCGAGGCCACCATGGACAAGGTGGTGGAGGAATCCTCTGCCCCGCGGCAGAAGGAGATCCTACGCTACTTCCCGGATGATGATGATGATGACGCGCCTCCGGTGGTGGAGGCGCCTCGCCCTTCTGGAGTCACCACGAGGTCCGGGGTGTCCTCTTCGAAGCAGCCCAAGCGGACAGCCACGAAGAAGGGTAGGACCGCGTTGATTCCTCCGAGCAGCGTTCCGCCTTCGCCGACGTCATCCCGAGCGGCGCCAACCGCGAGTTCTCCCACTCCCAAGAGCTCAGCACCAGCTGCTCCGCCTCAGCGCCCGCTGTTGAGCCCGAAGAGGAACTATGTCTTTGCCGGCCAGTAAGTCTTTTCCTTAGCCTTGCTTGTTGATCCTTGAAGCGATGCTTAGCGCCTTTGTCTGTCATTAGGCAATAGCCGTCGAAGAAGCAGAAGGAGGGCACAGAGGTTGCCGTGGCCGCATGCGCTAAAGTGGCCACCGCGGCCCTCGCGAAGGAGAATGCCGCGATCCCCATAGCTCCAGTGGTGATGCCGCTCCCAAGGGTGTGGAAGCCCGTTATCAGGAGGTGCCGGCGCCTTTGGCGGGGCTGACCCCGCCGGCGCCCGCCTTGCTATGGCTGCTGAGGTTATCCAGCCTCCGGAGCCCCCAGTCCTTCCTGAGTCTGAGGTTTCTTCTATCTTGGCACCGAGGGCATCTTCTCCCCTGCCCAGTGTGTGGCCGAGCCGTGGCGCTCCTGCCACCTCCGGGGCCCTGGAGGAGGCAAGGGCGACGCTGGACCTCCTCCAGGGTGAACTTCGGGGCTTGGATCATCGCTCAACGCAGGGACGTCTGGGCCTTCTGGTTGGCTCCAGGCCGACGCATCTGTCCGCGTGGCCTGGGGCTCTGCGGAGGAAGCCCGGAAGGTGCTCGGGGTGGTCGCCACTGAGTGCAACCTGGCGCGTAAGGAGGCCAAAAAAGCTGAGGATTTGTGCCGCATGGTGGAGGCTGAACTGAAGGCTCTTCAGGATCGGCAGGCCGCCCAGGCCAGCCAGCTCTAGGAGCGTGAGGAGAAGCTGAAAGCCCAAGAGGCCGCCATCACCGATCGAGACTCCGAGGTGAAGAAGGCGGCCTTGGAGCAGGCTGCGGAGTGCGACCGCCTGACGAAGCTGAAGGAGGAGGCAGAGGCGGCCCAGGCGGCCCTTGCCGAGGCCAAGAAAGTGGTTGCCATGGAGCGCAGCACCCTTGCCTCTCTCGAGGCAAGGTTTCACAAGGCTTAGAAGTCGCTCTTTGGGGACGCTCCTTTGAAGAAGGCGGCAGCGACGACCCTGAGGGAGAGCCCTGCTGCTCTACTTCCTGAAGTCTTGGCGGTGCTCGAAGGTGATGTCGACGTGTTTGCCTCCTTGGTGGAAAGCGAGGCGCGCTCACGTTCTTCCTCGGCTCTGACGTGTGTCTTCAGCCATCTCTATCTTCAGGACGCCGGCTTCGACCTCTCCTCCTTCCTTACTTCGATGGACTGCGACTCCCGGGACGCTACTACTGCCGCCATGAAGAGCTCCGTGGACGCCATGCTGAGTAAGTTCCTGGTCGTCGGTCCTCCAACCGAGGTTGATGGAATGGGTGACACACCTAGCGACGAGGCTCTGCCAGCGGGCGACGGTGATGCCCAGGTCTGAAGAGGTGGCTTGGTGACTCTGCTTTTCCCTGTTCGTCCTGTATCATGTAGCATGCCTCGGGGAGGCGTTTAAAACGGTTTGCTTGGAACAATATGTTTTGTAATAATTAGATTGTGTTCCCTTGAATTTTCCGTTTGCTTTGTTGTTCTGCGTTGGCAGAGCCCGTCCCCGCGCATATCTCAGCTGCCGTCGGGTCGTACAAATTGCCAGGATGAGCCCAAGGGGTGAGAGGCTACGTGACCAGTTAGGCTCCTGAGGCGCGATGCTCAAGAGTCCACCTTGACGTGCGAACAACTTAAGAAAAGGTGCAGGGGCAAGCCTTGGTGTTCTGCGTTGGCAGGGCCCGGCCCCATGCGTGCCTCAGCCGCCGTTGGGTCGTCCGGATTGCCAGGATGAGCCCAAGGGGTGAGGGGCTACGTGGCCAGTTAGGCTCCTAAGACGCGATGCTCAGGAGTCCCCCTTGACGTACGAACGGCTTGAAAAGGAAAGGGTGAAAGTTATGTCCTGGTGTTCTACATCGGTAGGGCCAGCCCTGTGCATACCTTAGCCGCCGTTGGGTTGTCCGAATCACCAGGACAAGCCCAAGGGGTGAGGGGCTACGTGGCCAGTTAGGCTCCTACGGCGCAATGATCAAGAGTCCCCCTTGGCGTATGAACCGACCATCATACCTTTCCCTCGCCGAGCTCTCGCTTGGGAGGGGTGCGGGAAGACCAGGCCCATGAGGCCTGGTGAGGTGGGGTACGCTAGGCATGACCTGGGCGTAGCCCCGTGCCCAGCCCCTTCATGCTACCCTCCTGAGGGAGAGCAACACAGTGAGGCTGGTCACTGAGCCCGGAGGCTCCCTGAGGTTAATGCGGCCGCGAGGCCACCCCCAGTTGTTTATCACCAGTGCGGAGCATAGTGCTTCCACTCTTGCATGGGCATAGCCGCTCCTCGGCAGTGTCGATGGCCAGCGCCAAGCATGGTGCTTCCACTGGTGCGTGGTAGGGGGCTCCCTCTGAGGAGAGCCCCCGGGGAGTGTACAGCCCCATCCTGACACGTGGCTTGCATGACAGGGCTGAAGGAGGTGTGTATGGGCACCTGTGAGCCAGCGCGGGACTCATGAGGCCCTACGTCAAGGCGGTTTGCACCTGGTCTTGATTGTGGATGCTTGTGTTAATCATGTGAGATGGTTAGGCAGCCTGCGTCGAATGAGTCTCCTGAGGCTATTGCATGAGAAGGCCAGACACCAACGACCTCAGGAGGTGACGTGAACGGGGCGGCCCGCCAGAGAGAGCTCAGCCGTTGGGTTTATCGATGCTGCAGGGACGGACCGGAGCACAGACGTCGTGCCCAGTCTTCTGATGCAAAGATCCTTAAGAAAAACAACCAACGCGCGGTTCCCGTGGCCACGGGGGCACCAGGTCGCCGCCCTCACTCATCCACCCGCGATTAGCTCATGCGAGAACAAGGCACCAAGTGCCATGGTAGGTGACGTACATGTGAATGACCCGTGAGCCAGAGCTCAACCACTTGGATTTAGCGATGCTGCAGGGATGGACCCGAGCACAGATGCCATGCCAGTCCTTAATCATGAGGCGGTCGCGGGAGGGCTTGCAAAGGCGCGAGACGTTCTTAGCGACGAAGCGCCGGTCAGGCAGTTAATAGTTTAAAGGTAGCTTGCGGAAGATTATAAACTAGCTCTGATAGATGCGCAAGGGATACATGCCATAGGGATGGACCCACACGGCCTGGGGATGATGCGGCCCGAGGGGTGCCCCTAGACTGAACAAAATAGAGAGATGTCACCTTGTGTCGTTGCTGAAGAGGTGTTGAAGTAGCCAAAAACTCGCGCCGCTGGAGTCGTACCTTACGAGCCGCTCTGGTGCCGAGCCTCGGGAGGCTCAGAGGGACCGAGAGGCTCCTGAAGGTGCTCCTCCATCTCCACCAGTATCGCCTGGTGCCTGGCCTCACGAGCCACCAGGGTGCCCCTCATGCAGCGCTGGAACACCACAGCCGCGCCTGGCAGGCCGAAGGGCATGCAGACGTAGCTGTGAGGTGGCCCCTTGCATCGGCCAACACGAGATAGCCAGATGAGCTGCCGAGACGCGACCCTGTTGAGTTCGGGGATGTCGATGCAGATGCGGAACTCCTTAACCTCGCCGGGGCAGTGAGCCGCGCCTCGCGACAGGCGACGATCACCTTGCAGAACCCTCGCTTCTTGAATCTCCTCAATTGCCTTGCCGATGAACTCCTGCACGCCTGATGCCTCACGCCTGCTGCCTTCTCCTGGGAAGCGTGCTCCAAAGAGCGCCTCCACATGGTGCCCGAGCGCCTCCCTCGTGACCCTAGCTAGGTCTGAGGCCCTCCAAAGGAGAGCCCACAAGCCCAGCCTGAGAGGGGCGCCGGGCGCGCCTTCCTATGGATGGATGAAGTTGCCGCATCCGGAGACGCGAGGCTCAGCACGGCATCCTCGAGTGATGCTCCTTCACGAGGCACCTGTCCCAGTTGCAGCTTCTTCGTCTTGGGGGCGACCTCGGGAGGGAGGGATCCGTCTTCGTCTTCAAGGTTCTCGACCGCTATAGCCTGGACGGCGCACTCGAGGGAGCACACTGCATCCTTCTCTTGGCACGCGACCATGATGATGCCGCCACTTCCTGGCATCTTGAGGACGTTGTAGCCGTGGTGCGTAGCTGCCATGAACTTGGCCAATGCTGGGTACCTAGGATGGTGTTGTAGGGCAGGTGGATGTCGGTGACGTCGAAGTCGATGAGCTCAGTGTGATAGTTGTTGCGCTCGCCGAAGGTGACAGGGAGGGGAACTTGCCCTATCGGGTGCGTAGAACCATTGGTCACTCCTGAAAATGGCTTGGTTGGTTGAAGCTGGTAGTATGGCACTTGGAGCCTTTCGAATGTCTGAACAGACAGAACATTGAGCCCTTCTCCGCCATCAATGAGAGTCTTGGTGACAACCACGTTGCTGATGACGGGGGAGCAGAGCATAGGGAGCGCGCCAACAGTGGCCGCACACTTGAGCTAGTCTGAGGAGTTGAAGGTGATGGCGCACTTGGACCACTTGAGAGGGTGTGTTGCTTCGGGCTTGGGGAGTGCTGCTTTCACCTCGCGCGGGAACTCCTTGAAGATGCGGTGGGAAGCTGGGGCCTGTGAGCTGCCCAAGATGCATGCAATGGCTCGTGGCTCCTGGAAGCCCCCAGCCCCTCGTCCTGGTGGTGATCTTCATTCCTTCTTGGTGGTGGAGGTAGAGGAGGCAGAGCTGCGTTGCCCTGAGGGCGCTCCTCATGTGACTGCTCCCTCCAGGCGCCCTCGCGGGGCTGGCCCTACCAGCGGTCTTTGCGAGGCTGGTCGCGCCACTCTTGACGATGGTCGCGTCCTTCCCAGCGTCCTCCACCTCGGCCGCCTCCATGACCGTAGCCTCGATCATTGTGCTCAGGGCGTCGACCGAGGCGCCCGTCGCGGAGGGCCCTGAGCTCTTGGCAATCGTTGGTGTTGTGGCTGTGAACGTTGTGGAAGACACAGAACGGCTGGTTTCTCTTGAATGACTCGGAGTGGTCGCAGCCGCACTTCGTCTCTGGTTCGGCCGCAAGCACGGCTGGCCCTTTGCGCTTCAAGTATTTGGTCTTGGTATTCTTGTTTTCTGGATAAGCGTCAGGGAGCTCGAGGAGGGAGATGCGCCCCTCCTCAGCCCTTGCGCACTTGTTCACCATGTTGAACATCTCCAGAGCGGTGCAAAGATCCTCGTGGATGGCGAGCTCCTCCTTCATTTCTGCAGGGTCTCTCCAGGTTGCTGCTTGATGCGACGTAGGTCACCCGCGGCCGGTGGACGGTCGCGAGTGCCCTGGAAGTTGGCAATGAAGCGACCGCGCATCTCCTCCCAAGAAGAAACCGACCCCTCGGGTAGGTTCATTAGCCAATAACGGGCGCTTCTTTGAGGGCCATCAGGAACCAGTTTGCCATGATCTTCTCGTCCCCGCTGGCCACCTCGATGCTCAGCTCGTAGAGCTGCAGGTACTCGGCGAGGTCGGCGGTGCCGTCGTAGCTTGGAGGCAGGTCAAGCTTGAACTTGCTTGCCTAGACGATGTTGCGGAGCTCAGGGGTGAACGCGTGGCACCCTGCTGTGGCCACTAGCGGTCGTCGAGGGGGTGGAAACTGGTCTTGGTGCATGCGCACCACCACCTCCTGTGGCGGTACGCGAGCCTGGTGCTGGGGTGCTGGAAGCACGCGTGCTTCTCCTTGGGGACGCTGCACCACCTAGCAGCTCACGTCCTCCCGAGCCGGTGCAGGGCGAGGTGGGTTGCGCCGCGGGCGCCACACGCCTTGGCTGGATGATGACGCCCTGGGCCAGAGGTGGTGGAGGAGCCCCATGCGCCACGTCGCCCGCTGTAGGTGGTTGCTGAGGCAGCGAGCGCGCCGGCTCGGCGGAGACCCCTTGTGCGATGCTGACGAGCTCAGCGATCCATTCAAGCCACTCCTCATAGAGGTCACCAACCGGGCGGTAGTGAAGGAGCTCCCGCGCCATGAGCGGAGCGGCTTGAGCATCCGCTAGGCTGTGACATGCTTGAGAGGAGGAAGCCGCTGGGGTCAGTGACGGAGTAGCGGTGTGCCCGTCACAGCGCACCGACGGGTGCAGTGATGAAGCTTGTTGGTCGTGGCCGGCAGGGCCCGTGGCGGCGTTGGCCACCGGAGACGGAGCGCGACAGGCACAACCATCACCCGCCGGAGCCGTCTGAGTGACGCGGGCGACGAGTGTGGCCCGATGCGCGTTGGCCATGGAGGTATTAGAGTGGTGGTGGATTGATCGATGGAATAGAAGATCCGACGCACCCCTACCTGGCACGCCAAATATCGGATTAAGGGATCCGCAAACCCTTGAGAGGTTCGAACTCTTGGGAGCGTGCGGAGATCTCTACCTACCCAGCCTGCCTACTCGTGATCCTCCTAAGCTTAGCGCGTCAAGCTGAGAGACACATCAGTTTATCCTGACAAAAGTAGTCTTCGCCTGCGAAAAGCCTCTGGTCGTGACGATGCGGTGGGCTCGTCGATGACCTCCGTCCTGCCATCTTGGCGGTCTTACTCTCGTTGCACCAGAATGGAAACCTTTGGCTGATTCCTTGGGACTCCGCGCCTGTGGCTTGCCTCCTTTGCACCAAAGAGGAAACCTGCACTCTCTGCCTGCCTGGCGCCTGCCTGGCCTTTGTCGTCATGGCTCACGTCAGTTGAGCCTCGTGAGGTGAACCTTGCATAGAACTCTCCGCCCCTCGGGAGCCAGCCTGGGGAGGCTGATCCCCTCGGGGGTCTTGGCGTCGTCCGCCTCGCGAGGCTTGGCCCCTCGCGAGGATCTTGAGTTGTTGATGCTGAAGCTGGGCCGTACCAGGCCGTCGATGGAGCCATGCAGTGGGCCACAAGCAGGCAGGGCTAGATAACCCCATATCCAAGACGCCAACACCTTCAATATTAAGTAGTGTGCCGATAATGTTGTCACATATATTTTTCTCAATGTGCATGACATCAAGATTATGCCGTAGATCCAAATATTTCCAATACTCCAAGTCCCACAAAGTGGACCTGCGGGTAAACAATAATCTCTCTTCTACCCTGCCATGCTTCCTTTTCCCGCTACCATTATCAGAATGGTTTCCTGGTGTAATATGCCTGACCTTATTCCTCTTGCAACTCATTGCTGGTGAGCCTCTTTGGCGCATCACGGTTTTCATGCTTTACATCGAACACATGTCTTCGGTATTTTGTAGGACATGGCTTGTCCTTGGCAAGGAAACGGCTGTGTCCAATGTAACATATCTTGATAAGTATTGCGTATGGCAACGGATTCTTGTCACAACGAACACATGCATTGTAACCATGTGTCGTTCGCCCTAACATAGTGACCAAAGCCGGTGGATGCACCCAATTATAACAGCATGCAGAAAGAAATCAGCTGGTGGGCTGCTATATAGGTCTCGAGTGAGAACACCCCTCCATAGCTGTTGAAATTCCTCCACAAGAGGCTCCATGAATAAATCAAAATCCTTTCCAGGACTTTTTGGACCTGTGATGAGCAAGGCATTCATGTAGTTTGATTCTTTGGTGTAGACATTTGGTGGCATGTTGTAAAGGATAACAAGCACTGGCCACATGCTATATGTGGCGCTCTAGTGGACAAATGGGTTGAATCCATCTGTAGCTAAGCCAAGTCTAATGTTTCTTGGCTCAGCAGCAAACTTTTTGTGTTTCTGATTGAAACTTATCCAGTCACTAGCATGAGATGGATGGCTCATTACATTCTGATCTCTGTACTCCTGGTTCCTAGAATGCCATAGTACATCCTCTCTTGTTTCAGCATCATGAAACAACCTCTGCAATCTTGGTATAATTGGAAAATATCTCAGAACATTATTAGGAATCCTCTTCACAGCATCGCCATCTTTCCATCTTGGTGATTTGCATGTTGGACATTCACTTCAGTTGGCATAATCCTTCTGGAACAGAATGCAATCATTCTTACAAACATGGATCATATCATATCCAATTCCAACTGCACAAAGGAAATTCTTCATTTTACTGTAGGTGTGTGGCGGCTCAGACGCATCTAGGTAAGATTTCCGGAAAGCAGGCAACATCACATCGAATGATTTGTTGGTCATCCGCTCAGATGTCTTCACCTAAAGAAAGGTGACCATAGCTGAGAATACTGACAACTTATTTCCTAGGGTGACTGTGATGTTGCATTGTTCCAACATGCGGGCCCACCATTTTTCTTGTGCAGGTGAAAGTTCACGAAATGCGCGAGCATTTCAAACTCACTGGCTCCACCGCCACCACCTCCCCCTCCTCTTCCTCCTGAGCATCAGGTGGAACAAGATGGTGATATGTTGCTTCCACATAGTCAGTAACATTGATATTCGTAGGTTCACCATGATGAAGCCACCTAGTATATATGACCAACATCCCATACAAGTGTAGATGATTTTGCATAGTTGACTGGGGTCTTGAAACTGAATTCGTACAGCTCATACACGGGCAGAGCACATCTGATTTCGGACCACCATACTCAGCTCTGATAAAGTTCATGAACTTTTCAACCCCCTCAATATATGCAGGGGAGAATCTTTGAGAAGAAGTTATCCAAGTCTTGTCCATCTGTTAGACATACAAATTAGTCCTTCTATTAGATATCATAGGAAAAACATATATGTTTTTTTATAAAGTCCAGAAAATAATACCTAGGTAGATGTCTAAAGCTATGGCAAGATATTTGGACAAGCAGATCTAAGTAACAAAATATATGTAAAGCAAATTCAGCAAACAGATTGAGTGCTAAATTATGGCAGGCTATTTCAGCAATCAATGAGGCTGAGCACACAGCCATCGAAGGCCATCTCAGCAACAAAGATTGATTATAAAATGGTGTCGAGCTATTTCACCTAACAGATTGGCTACTAGACCATGGCAATCTACTTCACAATACATACATGGTCCTAATATATGGCAGGATATTTTAGCAACTAATCGGGAATGTCGTGCCATCTCAGCAAAGTAGATTGAGTGCAGAATAGGGCAAGGAAGCTTCTCAAGCAGAGCATATTGACCGTAAACTATTTCGGCAAGCAGTGAGATTAACAGCGTCTATCAGCTAACATTCAGCGCTACTCCGACAAGCACGGGCCCTCACTCTAGAATGCGCGTACCATGGGAAAAGCTGACCGCTGTGCATCTCCACAAGAACATCGCCAGCGGTGGCAGTGCAGCTGGAGGACGACAGTCTACGAGAGGGTACTGTGGGAGCGAGAGGATCGCCGTGTGTCCCCTCGATGAACCGCGGCGTCGACTTATCGGCGCGGCAGGGAGGGCGGCTTTGGCGGACCGAATGGAGTGGAGGGGGCCGGGGAGGGGGTTTGGGGAATATTATTGGCTAGTTGGCCGAAGGGCAATTGAATTTGGGATTTGGGGGAATCTTTGCGCGGTGGGCGGGGGAGTTTGGTGCATGGCCAGTTTCTCCAAATGCAGTCCCATGTGTTAGTGAAGAGGCTAGCCGAAGCGCGTTCCATTAGGGTGAGCCATGTGCAGGACCGACCGTGTGTGGGGTGCAATGCGATTGTGACAGGCGTGTTGTGAGTGTACTGCCTTTTCCTTTTAAACTGCTTCACGCGATCCATCGATACCAAAAAAATGAGACCCTCGTTGGCTTTTTATATATATAGGAGAAACTCCGCGAGCGCCGCGAGTTAGAGCCGAGGCTCGAACCCGGGTGTGCTGACTGCAACTCCAACAGCACAACCAATGGGTCGACGACCCGTCGATACTAATCCTGACTAAAACGGTGCGTCCGGGTCTTTTCCCACACAATATGTTGGGAGTTTGGATTAGTTGGTTTGACAGACAGAGCAAGAGGAAGATGTGAAATGTGTGAATGTGTAGTGCACGTACTATTGGAAGGCCTAAGAGAAAATTGTGTACTATGTAAACCCTGTGTTTTTATTTACTTCGCATATTAGCTTTGTCTCGGGTCAAAGCTTCTAAACTTACACCAAGTTTATACATACAAAAACAATGACAACGACAATACAAAGTAAATACAATTAGAATCATCATTCAATATATTTTCATACAATATATACCGGACGAGATAATGCCAACACGGCAGATTTTCATTACATTTCAAACTTTTAGGACAAAAAATAAAAGAAACCCGACCCTAAACCTATACTACAAAGACGACCGATGTCCACTTTCGTTTGTACTTCCGCATCAGCGAGGACGTCCTCCAGTTACCGTCTCCATGAACAGGGGCGGGGTTCAATACCCATGAAGTGAAGGTGCAGTCTCGAGCGAGAAAGAGTAGAACACAGGAGATGGACCAACCAACTTGGCACACCATGGACATGCCCTACTCTTCCTCGGAGGAGTCCCTAACCTCGGCGGTGCCGGTGGACATGAGGTCGATGATGATGGACGTGGATGGTCCATCACTGTTCACCTGCCATATGCGCCACCAAACATTGGACGGTGGCACATAGGACGCGTGTCTGGCGGTGCTCTCGTTGTCAGCTGCCGGCGTGACCACCGCATGTGTGGCCGCGTCTGTGTTTGCAAGCGACCAGTTTAGCAAGGGCGGTGACCTCGAGATTTATCCCCGAAAACAAGCTCTCTCGCAGAACATGCCCTCTCGTGGTCATGGTGGATGTGGTGCCAGGGAGGAGAATGTGCTCTGGTGTGGAGTGTAGCTAGGCGTTGTCGCTTTAAGTAGCGCATTCCGATGAGGCCAAGCATCAAGGTGCATTATGAATGAGTCGCCGGAGTTGGTTCCTCGGGTGGCGAGCCTGCTTAATTGATGGCATACAGACGGGCGGTATGAATGCGGGCTTCTGGCACCGCCTGCCAAAGCACATGCGCGAGGGACGAGGATTTTTCATGGGCTAGGGTAGTCAACTGCAGGCGTGGCAAACGTTGGATATGCCCTTTCTAACATGTGATCCTACATGTCATTGAAAGAGCAAGACTACCCACATTCCCTTGGGTCACAGAATGCCAGATCGACCGTCACGAGGTGTGATTTGAACGCGACACGGGTGCAGTCAGTGTACCGCCTTTTCATTCCGAACTTGTAAACCGAACACTTGTACTATAGCGTAACACCAAAAGCATATAGTACTATGCTGCCTCTTGAGCTTGCGTTGGTTTTTCCCTTGAAGAGGAAAAGGTGATGCAGCAAAGTAGAGTAAGTATTTCCCTCGGCTTTTGAGAACAAAGGTATCAATCCAGTAGGAGACAACATGCAAGCCACCAAATACCTGCACAAACAAACACCAACTTGCTCCCAACGCGATACAGGGGTTGTCAATCCCTTCACGGTTATTTGCAACGTGAATCTGATAGAGATGGATAAACGGTGAAATAATAGTTTTGGTATTTTCTGGTTTATGGAACAGAAAGTAAAAGATTGCAAAGAAAGTAAATAGGAAACTAAGATTGTAGATCGGAAACTTATATGATGGAAAAAGAAGATTATACGATGGAAAATAGACCCGGGGGTCATAGGTTTCACTAGAGGCTTCTCTAGAGATAGAAATTATTACGATGGGTGAACAAATTACTACCAAGCAATTGATAGAAAAGCGCAAAGGTAAGACGATATCTAAGGCAATGATCATGAAAATAGGCATCAAGTCCGTGTCAAGTAAACCGAAACGATTCTGCATCTACTACTACTACTCCACACGTCGACCGCTATCTAGCATGCATCTAGAGTATTAAGTTCATAAAGAACGGACTAACGCCTTAAGCAAGATGACATGTGTAGAGGAATTAACTCAAACATTATGATGAAAACCCCATCTTTTTATCCTCGATGGCAACAATACAATACGTGTCGGTTTGCCTTCTATCACTAGGATCGAGCACCGCAAGATGGAACCCAAAGCTAAGAACTTCTCCCATTACAAGAAAAACCAATCTAGTTGGCCAAACCAAATCGATAGTTCCAAGAGACTTGCAAAGGTATCAAATCATGCATAAAAGAATTCAAAGAAGATTCAAATAATATTCATAGATAAGCTGATCATAAATCCACAATTCATCGGATCTCGGCAAACACACCGCAAAAGAGTATTACATTGAATAGATCTCCAAGAACCTCGAGGAGAACTTTGTATTGAGAACCAAAGAGAGAGAAGAAGCCATCTAGCTACTAACTATGGACCCATAGGTCTGTGGTAAACTACTCATGCTTCGTTGGAGAGGCAATGGGGTTGATATAGAAGCCCTCCGCGATCAAATCCCCCTCCGGTAGGATGCCGAAAAAGGTTCCTAGATGGGATCTCATGGGTACAGAAGGTTGTGGTGGTGGAAAAGTTGGTTTGTGGCTCCCCCGGATGTTTTGGGGGTATAAGAGTATATATTGGAGGAAGTTCTAGGTCAGGGGGTCACCGAGGGCCCCACAAGGCAGGGGGCGGGTCCTACCCCCTGTGCGCGCCGTCCACCCTTGTGGCCGCCTTGTGACTCTTCTGACTTGCACTCCAAGTCTCCTGGGTGTCTTCTGGTCCAAGAAAAATCATCGCGAAAGTTTTATTCCGTTTGGACTCCGTTTGGTATTCCTTTTCTGCGAAACTCTAAAACAAGGAAAAAACAGAAACTGGCACTGGGCTTTAGGTTAATAGGTTAGTCCCAAAAATCATATAAAATAGCATATTAATGCATATAAAACATCCAAAGCAGATAATGTAATAGCATGGAACAATCAAAAATTATAGATACGTTCGAGACGTATCAAGCATCCCCAAGCTTAAGTCTTGCTCGTCCTCGAGTAGGTAAATGATAAAAACAGAATTTTTGATGTGGAATGCTACCTAACATATTTTTCCATATAATTCTCTTTAGTGTGGCATGAATGTTCAGATCCGTAAGATTCAAAACAAAAGTTTAATATTGACATAAAAACAATAATACTTCAAGCATACTAACAAAATAATTATGTATTCTCAAAATAACATGGCCAAAGAAAGCTTATCCCTACAAAATCATATAGTCTGGCTATGCTCCATCTTCATCACACAAAATGTTCAAATCATGCACAACCCCGATGAAAAGCCAAGCAATTGTTTCATACTTTTGAGGTTCTCAAACCTTTTCAACTTTCACACAATACATGAGCATGAGCCATGGACATAGAACTATAGGTGGAATAGACGGTGGTTGTGGAGAAGACAAAAAGGAGATAGTCTCTCATCAACTAGGCGCATCAATGGTCTATGGAGGTGCCCATTAATAGATATCAATGTGAGTGAGTAGGGATTGCCATGCAACAGATGCATTAGAGCTATAGGTTTATGAAAGCTCAAAAAGAAAACTAAGTGGGTGTGCATCCAACTCGCTTGCTCACGAAGACCTAGGGCATTTTGTGGAAGTCCATCATTGGAATATACAAGCCAAGTTCTATAATAAAAAATTCCCAATATTATTTGAAAGAGATATCATAGGAGACTCTCTATCATGAAGATCATGGTGCTACTTTGAAGCACAAGTGTGGCAAAAGGATAGTAACATTGTCCCTTCTCTCTTCCCTCTCATTTTTTGCTGGGCCTTCTCTCATTTTTTTGTTGGGCCTTCTCTCATTTTTTGGCCTCTTTCCCCCTTTTTTTATTTTTTCATCTGGAGTCTCATCCCGACTTGTGGGGGAATCATAGTCTCCATCATCCTTTCCTCACTTGGGACAATGCTCTAATAATGGAGATCATCACACTTTTATTTAATTACAACTCAAAAATTACAACTCGATACTTAGAACAAAATATGACTCTGTGTGAATGCCTCCGGTGGTGTACCGGGATGTGCAATGAATCAAGAGCGACATGTATAAGAAATGAAGAATGGTGGCTTTTCCACAAATATGATGTCAACTACATGATCATGCAAAGCAATATGACAACGATGGAACGTGTCATAATAAACGGAACGGTGGAAAGTTGCATGGCAATATATCTCGGAATGGCTATGGAAATGCCATAATAGGTAGGTATGGTGGCTGTTTTGAGGAAGGATATGTTGTGGGTTTATGGTACCGGCGAAAGTTGTGCGGTACTAGAGAGGCCAGCAATGGCGGAAAGGTGAGAGTGCGTATAATCCATGGACTCAACATTAGTCATAAAGAACACACATACTTATTGCAAAAATCTATTAGTCATCAAAACAAAGTACTACGTGCATGCTCCTTGGGGGATAGATTGGTAGGAAAAGACCATCGCTCGTCCCCGACCGCTACTCATAAGGAAGACAATCAATAAATAAATCATGCTCCGACTTCATCACAAAACGGTTCACAATACGTGTATGCTACGAGACTCACAAACTTCAACACAAGTATTTCTCAAATTCACAACTACTCACTAGCACGACTCTAATATCACCATCTTCGTATCTTAAAACAATCATAAGGAATCGAACTTCTCATAGTATTCAATGCACTTTATATGAAAGTTTTTATTATATCCCTCTTGGATGCCTATCATATTAGGACTAATTTTATAACCATAGAAAAATACCATGCTGTTCTAAAGACTCCCAAAATAATATAAGTGAAGTATGAGAGTTCATCAATTTCTACAAAATAAAACCACTGCCGTGCTCTAAAAAGATATAAGTGAAGCACTAGAGCAATTTTGCCTAACTCAAAAGATATAAGTGAAGCACATAGAGCATTCTAATAAATCATGATTCATGAGTGTCTCTCCCAAAAGGTGTGTACAGCAAGGATGATTGTGGAAAACTAAAAAGCATAGACTCAAATCATAAAAGATGCACCAAGCAAAACACATAACATGTGGTGAATATAGCCTCAAGTAAAGTTACCGATAGATGAAGACGAAAGAGGGGATGCCTTCCCGGGGCATCCCCAAGCTTAGGCTCTTTGGCCTCCTTAAATATTACCTTGGGGTGCCTTGGGCATCACCAAGCTTAGGCTCTTTCTACTCCTTATTCCATAATCCATCAAATCCTTACCCAAAACTTGAAAACTTCACAACACAAAACTCCAACAGAAAATCTCGTAAGCTCCGTTAGTATAAGAAAATAAATCACCACTTTTGGTACTGTTGCAAACTCATTATTTATTTATATTGGTGTAATATCTACTGTATTCCAACTTTTCCGTGGTTCATACCCCTCGATACTAGCCATAGACGCATTGAAGTAAGCAAACAACATGCGAAAAACAGAATCTGCCAAAAAAAGAACAGTCTGTAGCAATCTGGATGTTTCGAATACTTCTGAAACTCGAAAAATCCTGAGAAAGTAGGAAGTCCTAAGAAATTTGTTTATTAATCTTCTGCAAGAAATAAGCAACTAAAAAGCATGTTTCTGTGATTTATGAAAATTATTTTCGTTCGTGCAAAAGTTTCTGTTTTTCAGCAAGATCAAATTAACTATCACCATAGGCTATCCCAAAGGTTTTACTTGGTACAAACACTAACTAACACAAAACCACATCTAACTAGAGGCTAGATGAAACTTTTATTACTAAACAGAACCTAAAAAGCAAACAAAAATAAAATTGGGTTGCCTCCCAACAAGCACTAGTGTTTAATGCCCTTAGCTAGGCATAAAAACATGAATAGATCTAAGTATTATCATCTTTGGCATGCAATCCTTTTCTCATCAAGTCTTCCATAACTTGTCTTAGCAATTCTATCCTTTATTTTATTTCTCTCCTAGTAGAAGAACTTAAATCATGAAAGGGACTTTGATTGGTGATCTTAACATTCATAAATCCAAAATCGGGATCATCACCATATATGTCATCATACAAAATACGTAGCTCGTTTTTGATGGGTTCCTTCATCATTTTATTCAACCAATCTCTATTAAACCATACATAAATTCCCCTAGTTACCCAATCAAACTCCTCAAAGGTTTCAAGATACAAAGATTGAGAGATCTCAGAATGGGGAACTCTTTTCCTATGATTTTCACTATAAGATTGATAATCCCTAGATTCCAAACTACGCATAGTTTCTTAATCATGAAGGATGTCTATAATTGGAGGGTGTACAACATCTTTTTGTAGAAAGTAAAAATATCGCTAGCTTCTTGGATAATAAAATCAAATTCACGCATAAGAATAATAGTGGCAATCTTTTTAGCTATAGGATGATTGATTTTAGGAAGTTCATAGAACACCGTTTGCAAAGAAGGATGAAGATGCACAAATTTTCTTTCTAATTTCTCAACAAGCATCACAATAGCATCCGCATGGCAATTTGTCTCAAGAAGAATAGTTCTTTTATTAATAGGCAAAGATCCCGTACAATCAAAGAATTCTTGTATACTACTTTTCCCTATAATATTACCATCTCCTATATGAAAGATTTTAGTTTTGTAATTAGGAGGCTTTTCAGTTTCGGGATCCAAAGAGCAAGTATCAAGATTCTCCTCAAGATTTTCAGCGATAACATCCCCAGTTTCAAACATGGTGGTGGCAAATGAGCAAACGAGTAAGCGGAGAAGACGAAGGGAAGAAAGGAGAATCTTTTTTAAAATCGTTTTAGAAGTGGAGGAGAGGAAAACGAGAGGCGAATGGCGAATAATGTAATGCAAGGGATGAGAGTTTATGATGGTTACTTGGTATGTCTCGGCTTGGCATAGATATCCTCGGCAATGGCACCAGAAATCTTTCCTGCTACCTCTTGAGCTTGCATTGGTTTTTCCCTTGAAGAGGAAAGGGTGATGCAGCAAAGTAGAGTAAGTATTTCCCTCGGCTTTTGAGAACCAAGGTATCAATCCAGTAGGATACAACATGCAAGCCACCGAATACCTGCACAAACAAACACCAGCTTGCACCCAACGCGATACAGGGGTTGTCCATCCCTTCACGGTTATTTGCAACATGAGATCTGACAGAGATGGATAAATGGCGAAATAATATTTTTGGTATTTTCTGGTTTATGGAACAGAAAGTAAAAGATTGCAAAGAAAGTAAATAGGAAACTAAGATTGTAGATCAGAAACTTATATGATGGAAAATATAAGATTATATGATGGAAAATAGACCCGGGGGTCATAGGTTTCACTAGAGGCTTCTCTCGAGATAGAAATTATTATGGTGGGTTAACAAATTACTGCCGAGCAATTGATAGAAAAGTGCAAAGGTATGACGATATCTAAGGCAATGATCATGAATATAGGCATCATGTCCGTGTCAAGTATACCAAAAGGATTCTACATCTACTACTATTACTCCACACATCAACCGCTATCTAGCATGCATCTAGAGTATTAAGTTCATAAAGAACGGAGTAACGCCTTAAGCAAGATGACATGATGTAGAGGAATTAACTCAAACATTATGATGAAAACCCCATCTTTTTATCCTCGATGGCAACAATACAATACGTGTCGGTCCCCTTATGTCACTAGGATCGAGCATCGCAAGATTGAACCCAAAGCTAAGCACTTCTCCTATTGCAAGAAAAACCAATCTAGTTGGCCAAACCAAATCAATAGTTTGAGGAGACTTGCAAAGATATCAAATCATGCATAAAAGAATTCAGAGAAGATTCAAAGAATATTCATAGATAAGCTAATTATAAATCCACAATTCATCGGATCTCAGCAAACACACCGCAAAAGAGTATTACATCGAATGGATCTCCAAGAACATCGAGGAGAACTTTGTATTGAGAATCAAAGAGAGAGAACAAGCCATCTAGCTACTAACTATGGACCCGTAGGTCTGTGGTAAACTACTCATGCTTTGTCGGAGAGGCAATGGGGTTGATGTAGAAGCCCTTCGTGATTGAATCCCCCTCCGGCAGGACACCGAAAAAGGTCCCTAGATGGGATCTCACGGGTACAGAAGGTTGTGGCGGTGGAAAAGTGTTTTCATGGCTCCCCTGGATGTTTTTGGGGTATAAGAGTATATATAGGAGGAAGATCTAGGTCAGGGGGTCACCGAGGGGCCCACAAGGTCAAGGCGCGCCCTACCCCCCTGGGCGCGCCCTCCACCCTTGTGGCCACCTCGTGTCTCTTCTGACTTGCACTCCAATTCTCCTGGGTGTCTTCTAGTCCAAGAAAAATCATCGCAAAAGTTTTATTCCGTTTGGACTCCGTTTGGTATTCCTTTTCTGCAAAACTCTAAAACAAGGAAAAAACAGAAACTGGCACTGGGCTCTAGGTTAATAGGTTAGTCCCAAAACTCATATAAAATAGCATATTAATGCATATAAAACATACAAAATAGATAATATGATAGCATGGGACAATAAAAAATTATAGATACGTTGGAGTCGTATCATACTACTACCTCCGTCCTGGTTTATTGGTACTCTTATGTAGTTGGCACCTCATCTCTAGCCAGCCAAGTAACCCACATGTACAATAGTTATTCATACTACTAGTACCTCCGTCCTCATTTATTGGTGTCATGGGAAACCACGACCACCTATGGGGCCATGAGCCCCTTTCTGGTTCGGTGGGGGGATGGCACATTGCACAAAGAGCGGAGGAGCGTGGGACAACATGGCAGAGATCACATGGGTAGTATTTACCCAGGTTCGGGCCGTCGTGAGGCGTAAAAGCCTACTCCTGCTTTGGTGGATTGATGGTGGACTGCGGTGGAAAGCGCAATGCTCTTGCCCGGCAGGGTTGCCTCAGGACAAGAACGGCTACGCGCGTGTGAATGTACAAAGGTCCGAGTCCTTTCTATGGTTGCCACGGGCCTCCTTTTATAGATCAAGGAGTCACCACAGTGGCAAATTAGTCTTTACGTACTGATTAGATAACGAACAGTGCTATCACACCTAACTCTGCAGGCTAATAGAGCGCATTAAATGCGTCGTCTAGTGTCACATCACAGTGTGACCGGCAACCCTTGCCGGGCTGTTTTGCCAGCTTTGCACCTACTTGCTTGACACGTCTTAGGACAGGTATCATATGGAGGAGTTTGCTGTAGGAAGTGGCTGCCATGTGGCAAGAAGCAGCCACTTAGTCACTTAGGAGCTTGACACCGCAGTGATCGGTGACATGGGTTGCTTGTGTGGTGGAGCGGTGGCGTGGCTTGCCTTCGTTAGCCCCAGCAGGCCTGCCGGGACAATCTAGAAGCTTTCTTCCGGGGCGAACTCAACCTTGCCCGGCTCGCCTGCTCGGCAAGGGAGGTTCTTTCCTTAGCGATGTCTTGCTCCTCTGGCTCATCTTGGTCTTCCTGTCCTGCACTTCGATATTGAAACCTTGCCGTGCTGGTAGCTCGTCGTCCGTGCACAAGTCAGGGGGAAACATGCACCCCTGTTTGTGTACCCCGACATAAGCCCCCGGGCCTAGGCCAAACGTGTCCTTGAGCATGTTGGGTTAGGCCCCAAACTATGCACGAACACATGTCGAGGATACTCTATGCGTGCAGCGGTTCGCTCATGGTGACCGGTCAGTCTAACATCCACTCTGCAATTACTACGAGTCGTGGGGTCGTGGGACTGTTGCAGTTAATGTAAAATGGTAACTTTTGAAGCGTCGCGCCCCCGCTCCATGCCTTTTCCTTTTAAGATAGGAAACCGTGGAGCGGCACGGTTTACTCGTCGCCCATCCTGCCCTCCCATCATCTTCCTCCGCAAGCCAAACAACTCCCCCTCGCCCGCCGCCGATCCCCACCCAATCTCTTCCCCCGTTCGCACCGGCTCCCGTGGGAATGGGGAAGAAAACCGCAACAAAGGGGAAGCAAACGGCCGAGGCGAAGGAGGTGGTCGCTGAGGGAAGCAAGAGGGCGATGGAGCTGGACAAGAAGCAGAGGGGAGGCGTTGTATTCTTCCCGTCGAATCTGGACGACCCAGTTCTACAGGCAAGGTATGGGTACATGTGGGGGAGGGCAGTCCCGAAAGGGCATGGTGTGCCCAATGTTCTGGCGGAGGGGAAAGAGGACCCGCCAACATACCGATTCTGCTGCGCATATTTCATCTGCGGCCTTTGGCCCCCTTTCTTTGATTTCTTCAAGGCGATGATGATGATTTATGGATTCCACCTCCTGGACTTTACGCCCAATGCTATGGCGTCCATGGCTATCTTTGCCCATTTGCGCGAGAATTTTGTTGGAGTCGCCCCCAACGTTGATCTATTCAGGCATTACTTTGTCCCGCAAGTGGAGAACAAAACTCACCGCTCTGGGAATATCAGCTGGATGCCCCGAGTGGCAAGGAAGTCATGGGATTATATCCCGGGTCTGCAGCGCGAGAGATGGGATGAGTGGAGAGGGGACTGGTGTTGGATTCAGGTTGAGGAAGCCCCAGAGTTCTGCGAAGCATGAATAGTGTGTGTCGAGCGCAGTAAGGAATGGAGCGCATTTGGTCTCACCAATGATAGGCTTTGCCCGACAATAAACAGGATCACCCGCCTGAAGGCTGTCGGGCTAACCATTGAGCACATGGGGGCAGATTTCCTCCTTCATCACATTTGTCCTTTGCAGAAGAGGGACACGCCCACCTGGCTGTATGGTGATGATGGGGATAGGATGAGATTGCTTCCAGGTTTGGCCAACAATCTATTAGTTTATGGTCATGCCTGATTATGCGATCAGATGTTTGGCTGCTTTGAGCTGTTCAAGCTATCGGCAAACGTTATCCCCGTGAGTGTCAATTCTTCCTGGGACCAGATCCTGAAGTGGATGCCGCACTGCAATGCTCATGGGGTGGCAAGTGATTGGCAATTGCCCAGTCTTGATGAAGAACTTGAGTGGCCCAACACCCTGGCGGAGAAGGTCGACAGGGTTGAGACTAATGTGTACAAACGCACCTCCTCTGTAGAGGCAACATTTATCAAGAGGAGGATTGAGGAGGACAAGGCTGCCCGAATAGCTGCGACGGCAAGGGCCGCAAAGGCCGGGAGGGAAAAAGATGAGGATGAGAGTTCTTCCCATGGTGGTAGTGAGGCGTAGGCCATGGAAGAGGTTGCTGGGGAAGATCTTGTCGGGGATGAGACTCCCGGGCTTGAGGCTTTGGCTACCGTGGCAGCAGAGCTTCAAGAGGAGGAGGCTGTTGAGGCAGCGGAGCCCGAAGCGGAGTGGCTCGCGACTGGCCCTCAAGCCCCCGAGCCAATTTTGGATCAGCGTCCCCGCAGGCGCGCTGCTAACCGAGGAACAGTGATCCCAAATCTAGCACCTGTCGCCAAGCGGGTGAAGAAGACCACCACCAGAAATACCAAGATAGACGTGGCGTGCCGCCAGTCCCTCGCCTTGCCGGGATCAAAGCTTCTCCCGCCAAGCGATCAATGGATTTGGAAGCTGATTCCAGCGCTCATTCTGGCTCGAGCTCTTCACAGAGCTCCTCTTCATCGGAGCCCCCAGCGCCTCAGCAAGGCCTGGAGCTGCCGAGGAGCTCTGCCCCTCCATCCTAAAAGAGGGGCAGAGCGTCCCCGCTGCCCACGGAATTCGAGTTGAGCTCCATGCTCATTGATGAGGAGTAAGGATTAATTTCCTTTTAGTGATAGCCTCTGTATACTTGATTATCTTTGCTGACTGGCCTTTTGTTTTGCTGTCGCTGGCAGGAAGGAGGAAGAGGATATGGAGACCCTCATCCATTGGTCAAAGAGGCTCCGACGCGCTGGGTCGTCGAAGACTATGGAGAGCTCGGGCTTCGCGGGGAGCAACACAGAGGATCTCGCATCGAGCCCCTAGCCCAGCCCCCGACCTGAAAGTGAAGGGCCGGTGTCTGTGTCAAAACCCGCCGTTCTCGGGTAGGGGGTCCCGAACTGTGTGTCTGAGGATCGAAGGTAACAGTAGACAAAGGGGACACGATGTTTACCCAGGTTCGGGCCCTCTTGATGGAGTTAAAACCCTATTTCCTGCTTGATTGTCTTTGATAAATATAGGGGTTACAAGAGTTGATCTACCTCGAGATCGTAATGGCTAAACCCTAGCTGTCTAGCCTATGGGATTTCTAATAGCCTGTAAGGACTAAACCCTTCGGTTTATATACATGCCGGAGGGGTCTAGGGTTACACAAAGTCGGTTTGTGAAGGAAGGAAATTACATATCCGGACACCAATCTCGCCGCCCACGCACAGGAGAGTCCTACCTGAACATGGGGAAAGGCCTTCCTCCTTGAATCATCATGGCCCATCAGTCCGTCCCATACCAAATAGCCCGGACACCCAAGGACCCCCTAGTCCAGGACTCCCTCAGTAGCCCCCGAACTGGCCTTCAACTGACGATGCAGTATCCGACTTATGTCTTTGGATTTTGCAAGGTTGGTTCTTCACTGTATACTGGGCGGATAATAGTTCGGCCATGGCTCCCTTTCCCTGCCTTTATGACTCCTTCCCTGTCGCCTCAATTTCCACGCATTGGGCGAATGCGAATGGTCCATCATTTTTTATTAAAAGGAAAACACCCGGCCACACGGCGACAGCGCCTATATAAAGAGGTCAAATCCTCCAAGGGCCATCTACATCGCGCAGAAAAAATGCCAAGATTAGACACAAAAAAGCTTCCAAACATGGCCACCGCCCCAGGCTCTTCTTCACGCCCCCATGGCCCGCAAGAAGGCGATTGGCAGAGCTGCTCAGTGCCTCATCTTCAGCTAAGTCGACTCCAGACGT
Organism: Triticum aestivum; assembly: GCF_018294505.1. Taxonomy (NCBI): domain Eukaryota; kingdom Viridiplantae; phylum Streptophyta; class Magnoliopsida; order Poales; family Poaceae; genus Triticum; species Triticum aestivum. The sequence continues at coordinate 411,677,918 of NC_057813.1, read as the reverse complement.
AGGGATATCTTCCCCTTGCAGATCTAGTCTCCGTTCGAGCGGGGTTGGCCCCCATTGGCAACGACGTGATGGCCAAAAATTTCCCCAACCCTAGTAAGGAGGAGAGGGTGTGCTTTGTTCCACTCCTTTTGCGGGGCTTAAGATTTACAATCCATCCCTTTCTTAGGGGCTATTGGAATTTTACGGCATCCAGCTGCACAACCTCACCCCAGGTTTGATTCTGCACATCTCAGGCTTCATTGCCCTCTGCAAACTGCTATTGGGCATCGAGGCCCATTTTGAACTTTGGAGAAAGTTCTTTTGCCTCATCCCCCACCATCGAGGAGGCTCTATATTCGAAGTGGGCGGCGCCGAAGTATGGCAAATAGCCGGATCCGGATACCTCATGGGAACTCCCAAAGAGGTATATCCACAGTGGGCTTCGAAATGGTTTTATATGGATGACGTTCCACTGTTGTACCCAGTTCGGCGCGGCCTCCCTGAATTTTCCAGCGCTCCCCTAAAGAAGCGCCTCAACTGGCATCCCCGAAGCCCCAAGGAGGAGGACTGTGCGGAGATAAAAAGATTGGTCAGCAAGTTCAGATTATTGGCCCATACCGAGGTCTCAACAATCGAGGTTATGGCCATCGCAATAAAAAGATGTGTCCAGCCTCTCCAATCCAGAGTAACTCCCTTATGGTGCTACAATGGAGAAGACGATGCGTCTCGCTATAGACACAAGGGTCTGGATACCCCGGCCGAACTGGTCGTGATCTTGGCCAATCTGTACAAGGGTGAAAAGGAAGACTTCCTCCACTTAAACTGCCGGGAAGGTTACTCTATGTACAACCCCATTGAATGGATAAGATTTCGATTACCTGTGCTGCCTTATTGCTATCACAGTATGATAATCAAGTTGTTCTTTTGTTGCTATAAAACAGTCATGGAGGAAGATGATCGAGGACGTTCACTACCCTGCCCCACAGCCAGAGGATCACCACCGTCACGAAGACCCTGGCTTATGCGAGGATCCGGATATAAACATAGAGTTTGATGACAGGGTATTTTATCAGGCGAGCCTTGACAGCTCGGAAGTGGCTATCACAGCCGACTACCCCCGCCCCTATCCCTTCTCCATCATAAGTATTCATTGAGCTTTAGAGAAGCCCCTATTTGCACCTTTATCCATTGTACTTAAATCGTACTTTATAGGATCGGCACTCGGTGGGCCGCACCCCCTTGAGGGCGGCCCCTACGCAGGGCAATCGTTCAAAACGAAAGGAGACCGGCAGCGCCGCAGAAACTTCACATCCTTCAAAAAGGTATGTTCATATAATACGTGCCTGGGTACGCGTTCGGATTATTAATTTTCCCCTCTATCTTTGATTCAGGAGGAGCACGCGGCAGACAGTGGGAAACGCCCTACTAGCTGAATGTCATCCAATCCAGCGCCGGACTCGTCAAATAGGACGAGGGCTGATGCAACGCCAATTCCGCCGCCTTATGAGGATTCGGATGACGTATCCGTCATGAATTCTGAGGTGGAGAGTGTAATGAATCACCGCGGACTGAGATAATCCTTGCGTGCTCCAACCTTTTTTGAGCAGGAATTTACCACACTCAGCTTAGTGGATGCATATATCTGCGACGTTCGAGATGGATTTGCTGGAGTTGCTCAACTATTCTCAAAGGATATACAGGTAAGTATTTGTGCAATTTGATAGACATATGCTAGTAGCCCCCGAGACTTGAAGCGGTGAAGCTAGCTGATTTAAAGATTGATGTGACCTGTAGGTTCTCAATGAGAAGAATGCGGTGCTATCCCAGGAACTGAAAACAAACCAAACACAGCTGAATGCTGTCACCAACGAACTAGCGGATGTTGGCATTCTGGGAATGGGGGTCCCCAGACTTGCCTGCCTGTGGCCTGCGGCGTGGCTCAAGCAGGGGCCCAGCGCGGCCCATCTTCATCAACCCAAGCTCAAGACCCTCGCGAGGGGCCAAGCCTCGCGGGGCGGACGACAAGGAGCTTCCTCAGGCACGGCCTCGTCAGGCTGGCTCGCGAGGAGGCGGAGAGATCAAGGCAGGGTACCTCACGAGGTGCCCATGATGCAAGCCATGACGACCAAGGGCGCCAGGCGGGCGCCAGCCCACGCAGTGTCCTCCTTTCCTCTTTGGTGCAAAGGGAGCAAGCGCAGGCGAGAGCATCAAGCAAGGACATCCATTTCGGTGCAACAAGACCAAGACCAGCCCAACGGCAGGAAGGAAGTCATTGTGGAGCCCAAGCAGGTGTCACCACCAGAGCCTTTGACAGGCGAGGACCAACTTTAGTCAGGATAAGTGTACTAGATGTTCCCCTTCAAAATGGCCAATTGTTGGCGCCCTTCCCGCTCAATATTTGGGAAGAGGCCCATGGCCTTTGCCTATAAATAGGACTAGCCACCCCCAGGGTAGAGGCATCTGGAAGAGAGCAATCAAGTAGCATCATAGCAAGAGAGAAGGGCGCTGAACTCCTCCTAGAAGTTCATCGTCCCAGTCAAGAACAGACCCTCACGAGGCTGTTCCCCCTTGTATTGTTCATCATCATCAGCCCAAGAGGCAATCCACCACACCACAAACTAGAGTAGGGTATTACACCACAATGGTGGCCCGAACTAGTACAAATCTTGTGTCTCTCGTGTTGTTCCTTTCGTAACCTAGATCCTAGCATGGCGGCGAGGTGCAGGTAGGTAGAGGGCGAAATCTCCGCGCGCACCCTAGTGTTTGAACCTCAAGGGTCTGTCGGAACCCGAAATCCGACATTTGGCACGCCAGGTAGGGGTGCGCCAGAATTCGTCTTCCGCCGCCCTGTTCTCCTCCGACCACCACATCCATGTCTGATGCTCGTCGGGCCCGTGCCGAGCGCCGGGACGCTCTCGCTTCCCGTGTTGCCCAGACGGCTCCCGTCGGCGGGCGCCCTCATCATTCCCTGTCACCTGCCGTCAACGCCGCCACCGGCCCGGCGGGGAACGAGCAGCAAGCATCATCCCAGCATCCCTCTGTGAGGCAAGACGGCCGCACTGCTACCCCCTCGCTCACCCCAGCTGGTTCTTCGTCTCGCGCATTTCACGCGCCCATGGAGGCTCGAGCTGCGCTCATCACGGCAAACAAGCTCCTGCGCTACCGTCCCGTCGATGACGTCTATGAAGAATGGCTCGACCGCGTCGCTGAGCTCGTCCGCGCCGCAGGGGCTCTCCCGCGTCGTCCGTCCCGCTACACCGCACCCCGCCCTGCGCGGGCGACGAAGCTCCGGGGGCGCCCCAGCCGCCTCCTCCTCAAGAAGGCGCCCTGGCCCCAAGGCGCGTGGCCCCTGGGCGGAACCCGCTCCATCAGGCGCCAGCGCGGCAAGAGCAGAGCTGCCAAGAAGTCCCTTGCCCGCAAGAAGCTGTTCGAGCGCTCCCTGCTCCAGCTCGTCGCGACCACGCTCCTGCTCCAGCACGTCAGGTCCCCGCGCTGCTCCCAGCTGCTGCGCATGGGGACCCGCAGGACCAGGCTCTTCGTCACCCAAGGCCTCCCATGGCGACAGCAGGCTGCCGCGCCTTCACCACCGAGCTACGCAGCGTCGCGTGGCCCGGCAAGTTCAAGCCAGACCTGCCTCCTCACTACGACGGTACAGCTGACCCCGCAGAGTTCCTCCAGCTCTACGAGCTGGGCATCGAAGCCGCCAACGGAGACGAGAAGGTCATCGCGAACTGGTTTCCCATGGCGCTCAAGGACGGGGCCCGCACCTGGCTCCTGAACCTGGCTCCAGGCACGATCTCCTCCTGGGACGAGATGCGCACCCACTTCATCGCCAACTTCTAGGGTACTCGTGACCGGCCACCCGCCGTGAGCGACATGCGCCGTATCAAGCAGCAACCAGGGGAGACCCTGTAGAAGTACATCCAACGCTTCAACAACGCACGCCTAAAGATTCCTAAGGTGACCGAGGAGCCCATCATCTCAGCCTTCTCCGACAGCGTGCGCGACGTCAAGATGAAGGAGGAGCTGGCGATGCATGAAGACCTGTGCACTTCCTTGGAGCTGTTCAACTTGGCGACCAAGTGCGCTAGGGCCGAGGAAGGGTGTCTCTCCCTCCTCGAGCTGCCTGCCGCAGACCCAGAGGAGAAGAAACCCAAGGCCAAGGATGTGAAGCGCAAGGGGGCTGCCGTGCTCGCGGTAGAACCAGACACCAAGCGGGGCAGAAATCAGCCCGAATCTTCCAAGGGCAATCGGTACTGCGTGTACCACGACCTCCACACCCACAACACCAATGAATGCCAAGAGCTCCGAGACGTGCGTGAAGGAAGGACCGGCCGACGTGCCGACCGCAGCGACCGGGGCTATGGTCGAGGAGGAGGAAGGAACGCAGGACGCTGGGAAGACCATGGCCCACGCCAAGGGTGGCGCGGTCGACCTCACAAGGATCGCTGGCAGGACCCGCCTCGCGAGGGAGACTGGAGGGATCAGCCTCGCGAGGATTGCCCGCAAGGCAACACAGGCTTCCCTCCGTTGCCGCCGCAGCCAAGGAGAAACGAGGACCGTCATCAGGACGAGGGGGCTGGGGTCTTCCAGGAGCCACGCGCGATCGCCTGCATCCTAGGCGGAGCTCAAGCCCCAGCCTCTCAATACATCTTCAAGCAGTTCGCCCGTGAAGTGAATGCAGTCCTCCCCAAGATCGAAGCCACGCGCCCTCTCAAGTGGTCGGCGTGCGCCATCACGTTCAGCTCAGCGGATCAGCTCAAGTGCGCGGCCCCAGCCGGAGTCCTCCCAATGCTTTGTTCCCCATCATCAGCAACGTGCTAGTCACCAGGACCCTCATCGATGGCGGGGCAGGGCTCAACGTCCAGTCCATGGAAACATTCAACAATCTCCAAGTGCCCTACAGTCAGCTTCAGCCAACCAAGCCTTTCTCCGGAGTCACCGACGGCTCCACGGCCCCGATTGGGCAGGTTTGCCTCCCTGTCACCTTCGGGGCGCGCGACAAGTACCGCACCGAGCTCATCGACTTCGACATCGCCCACATTCGCCTGCCATAAAACGCCATCCTCGGGTACCCGGTGCTGGCCAAGCTCATGGCCGTAACCCACCATGGCTACAACGTCCTCAAGATGCCAGGAAGTGGCGGAGTCATCACGGTGCCCTATGAAGAGAAAGACGCGGTGTGCTCCCTGGAACGAGCCTTTCAGGCCGCATCATTGGAAGACCCGGATCGCGGAAGCAGGAGGCTTCCCGAGACCGCCCCCAAGAACAAGAAGACATCATCCGGCTTGGACCCTCAGGAGGCAGGCCCCTCAGGGCCCGCGCCTGCCCGGGGGGAACCTCCTTCCATCGCATAGGGAAGCGTGCCCGGCACCCTCCTCAGGCAGGGCTCGGGGGCTCTCCCCTGGAGGGCCGCCGACCTTGCCAAGGTCACGAGGGAGGCGCTTGGGCACCACTTGGAGGCGTGCTTCGAAGCACGTTTCCCTCAAGAAGGAGCAAGGCAAGGAGGGCCAAACCCTCAGGAGTTCGTCAGCAAGGCCATTCCGGAACTACAGGAGTCAAGGGCCATGAGAGGCAGCCGCCGCTTACCTGCTGTGGCTCCCCATCCAGGCGAGGATGGTGGGCTACATGTCTGCATCGACATACCAGGGCTCAACCGAGCCGCCTCTCAGGAGCGCCTCTGGCCCTCGCAAGTGGGGCGCTGCGAAGGTCTACCCCACAGCTACGTTCGCATGCCTTACGGCTTGCCGAACGTGGCTGCCACGTACCAGCGCCTCATGATGGGCATCCTGGAGGCTCAAGAGGTCAGGCGTTACGCAGCCCTGGCGGAGATGGAGATAGTCCGCGAGGAGCCACCAGCGCCTCCGGAGCCTCCCGAGGCCCCAGGGCCTGGGGGCTCGTGAGGATCGGCTCCCGCAGCCCACCGAGTCTGCTACACCACCACCCCTTCACCTTCAACATCATTAGGTGACATCTTTCAAGTTTCATTTCCAGCTGGGAGCACCCCCCAGGGCTGCATTATTCCCAGGCCGCGTGGGTCCGTCCCTGCGGCATGTATCCCTTTTATTTCATGTTCCTAGCTTACTTCATTGGGGGCGCCCCTCGGGCTGCATCATCCCCAAGTCGCGCGGGCCAGACCCAGTGGCATGTATCCCTTTTACGTTTATTTCGGGCCATGCGTTCGGCCCACCATGCATGTTATTTGATGCCAGTCCGCGACACCTCTTCTTCTTCATGTCGACCACTTGCATGTTAAAGGGGGGGGGGTACCTGAGCATCGCGACTCAGGGCTCTTACTGGCTCTCCAGCCCTCACCCTCTGGCCTTGTCCATGGCATCGCGACCTGGCATACCAACGGCGGCTGAGACCAGCTCGAGGGCCGGGACCCGAGGGCGTAGAGTGTCGGCATCTAACCAAATTTGCAGGAACACATCCCAAGATAAGGCCCAGTGCCAGGCGCAACCCGCCTTTAGGTAGGGCGCCGTGAGTCCCGCGCTGGCTCACGGGTGCCCAGATACACCTCGTCAGGCCCTACCGTGCCAGCCACGTGTTAGCGCAGGGCTGTACATGCCCCGAGGGCTCCTCCTGGAGGGGAGCCCCGTCGCACGCACGAGTGGAAGCACCATGCTCCGCGTTGGCTGACGACACTGCTGAGGAGCGTCTATGCCCGTACACATACGGAAGCGCTATGCTCCACGCTGGTGATAAACAACTGAGGGTGGCCCCCAGGCCGCATCAACCTCAGGGAGCCCAGAGCTTAGTGTCTGGCCTCATCGCAACGCCTCCCCTCGGGAGTGCCACACGAGGGGGCTGGGCACGGGGGCTGCACCTGGGTCACGCCTAGATGCACGCCACCCAGCCAGGCCCCCCGGGCCTGGTTCATTGCACATCCCTCCCCGAGTGGAGCCAAGGTACGAAGGCCGTTTGAGCGTCAAGGGGGACTCCTGAGCATCGTGACTCAGGAGCCTAACTGGTCACGTAGCCCCTCACTCCTTGGTCCCGTCCTAGTTTCTGGTTGGGGCTAACGGCGGCTGAGCTATGCGCGGGGCCGGGCTCTGCAGATGTAGAATGGTAGATCCACCCACATCTCACCTCCCTACTTGTTGTTCGAGCGCCAAGGGGGACTCTTGAGCATCGCGACTCAGGAGCCTAACTTGTCACGTAGCCCCTCACTGCTTGGTCCCGTCCTGGTTTCCGGTCGGGGCTAACGGCGGCTGAGGTATGCGCGGGGCCGGGCTCTGCCGGCGTAGAACATAAGCAAGTAGGAAGGAAAAGTGCAAATTTCAAGGAATTCAAAAGCAAATATTACAGTCCATACTGTTATCACAATACCAAACGCAAGTTTAAACGCCTCCCCGAGGCATGGTACATGTGCAGGAATTAAAAGCAGAACAGGAGCCACGACGGGGTCACTTGTCGGTGGTGGAGCTGCGCGGAGCGGGTTCGCCTTGTGGAGCTGCAGGGTTGGCAGCGCCCCGCTTCGGCTTGGTGCTGAAGGCCCGGAACTTCCCCAGCAGAGCCTCCGCGCGACCCTTCACGGCCTCAGCAGCGGCAGCAGCAAGCTTGCCGCTCGCCGGCTCCAGCAGGCTGTCGAGGTCGATGTTGGGGTCACGAAGATAGATGTGGGTAAGGACCCGCGTCAGCGCTGCAGAAGACAAGACACGCGCCTCGGCCTCAGCTGTAGGGCCAAGGCCAAGGGTGTCATCTTCAAGAGCGCGAACCAGGAAGGGAAGCAGCTTGGCGGGACTGTCCTCGGCGCCGGCCAGCGGGCTCTCCAGGCCGCTGTCATAAAGCGTCCTCAGCAAGGTGCAAGCCTTCACCTCCATCTCCGTGAAGGCCATGCGATCCTCGGCAAGAACCCGTGCCTTGCCATCCAGCTCAACCTTCCTCACCTCCAACTCTTGCTCCAGCGTGCCTAGGCGGTCCCGGCGCTTCTTGAGCTTGGCGTCCCGGTCCTTGGCGGCCGCCTCGCGAGCCTTCGTGCCTTCCTCCTGCTCTCGGCGAAGGCGGGTCTCCTCGGCGAGCTGGTCCCACAGGCCCTGCAGCTCGCTCTCCAGCGGCTTGCAGCGACCTCTAACATCAACCACCTCCCCCAAGGCGGCATCGCGAGCGGCCTTCGCCCCAAGGACGGCCTGCTTCTCCTTGTCGCAAGCCGTCGATGCCTGGACCAGCGCCGCCCGAATTGAAGCGTCGGAGCGAATCCAGCCAGAAGCCAGCTCCAAGCGCCCGGCTACTAAACGAGAGTCGGCGCCCAGAAGATCCTGCCGCAGACGGTCCATTTTGGCAGCAGCACGATCCAGAATGGTAGGAGGAGTCAGAGAAACAGTAATCGGTGGAGTAGGAGGAGAAGACGGCAGCGTGACCACAGTATCCTGAGGTGAAGCCTGCTGGGCCCCAACGGCTGTGGTGGTGGCATCAAGCAAGGGCACCTCGGGAGTCGCTTGGGCCATGGGGGCTGAGCTCGCCCCAGCCGGCTCAGCCAGGCCTCGCGAGGTCGCCCGGGAAGGAGAGGCCCGTGCGCCACAGTCACCTTCTTTCGCGGGCAGAGGCGCTGCACCAGATGGAACCTCAGGAGCTCCCTTCGACTTCTTTGCCGCGGGCGCCAGCCTAGCCAGGAGATACGGACGTCAAGCCTCAGCAACAGAACAAGAAATAAGACAGGAATCAAGCACTTACAGATCATCGCCCGCGAGCTCGAGCAGCCTCCGGCCGTACTTGAAGCCCGAGAGCCGGCTGCAAGGATCAGCCTCAAGGAGCTCGGGAGAAGGAGGCGCGTCTGCAGATCGCCTTGGGTCCGGGGCAGACCCGCGGGGGATCAGCCCAGTCCTGTCCCTCTTCGGGATCAAGGGCAAGCTCCCGCCGCCCTGCTCGTCATCATCCTCGTCGTCATCGCTCAGAGAAAGGCAGAGAACGCAGGACCAACACCGAGGGAGGGGAGCCCTCGACTCTCCGTCGGTCGTCTCAGAGTCAGGCCCTTTTTCCCGCTCCCCTTCCTCCTTTTCTTCGCTGGAGTCGTCGGAGGACACGTCCACCGGATCCTCGGGAGCCTCCGCGGGCACGGGCCCGTCCCCATTGAAGACGGGCATGGACTCCACTACCTGTTCCCAGTCGTCGCGGAGGAACAGGGGCGTAGGAGCGCCCTCCAACCTTGCCACGTCGCCCCCGACCAAAGATTGGAGGACCGCAGCCAGATCCTCGTCGGCCAAGACCGCGGGGCTCGGGTGGGGCCTCCACATCGGAAGTGAGTACAGACGAAGCGGAGCAAGCTGGTGCTCCAGGAATTCCCTCAGCAGCGATGCGCCCGTCAGCTTCGCCGCCGCCATATTGGCCGGCCTTAGATCCGCGTCCATCTTCTCCAACACCAGCCTCTCGCGGGGGTCCACGAGCTCCACTCGAGACCAGTCATCGGAGCTCGTGGGGTGCCCCATGGGCAAGATCAGCCGAGGATGGATGCGCCCAGCACCTACCAAGACCCACTTGCTCCTGAATCCCTCAATCCTCTTCCCGGGGTTCGAAATGGCGATGGAGCTACCATACGCGACGAAGCTCGCGCACGCAGAGACGGGACCATGAGAGGTCCAGAGGGAGAAGTAGTGGCGCAGCAAGGCTACTGAGGGCTGCACCCCTACGTGAGCCTCGCAATAGTAGGCGAAGATTGCCAGAAGAAGGACAGAGTTGGGGTGGAGATGCAGAGCTTGTAGCTTGTAATGACGGAGGACAGAGAAGAAGAACTCAGAGAAGGGAGGCACCAGACCGGCAACAATGGAGCTTACAAAGAGCGGATAGAAGGTGCTCCCTTGGCCCTCAGGGAGGGCAGAGCCGGCCTTGAACACCTTTGCCCCATCGATGCCCTGCGCCGCCGCCATCTGGTGCACCCGGGCAAGGCTCGCCCCCGGCACGTTCGGCGAGTCCAAGGCGGACGAGTACCAAGCTCCGGGCGGGGCCTGGCGAGGCGCCATGTCTTGCTAGGGCACGCGGTCGGAGTAGATCTGAAGATTTCAGAGGCAGGAAGGAGAGGCGCAAAAAAGGGGATCTGAGCAGCAACCGGAGGAAGCAAAAGAAGCAAAGCCTAGACAGATGCCGCTCCTTTATCAACTCGCGCGGAAGTGGAGGCACCCACGTCCAATCAACCGCCACGCGGCGCTCAAGGCCGCAGGCTGTTAGGGCCTGCGGCGCTTCGCACTTGCCCTTTCGCTCTGCTCGGCCAAGTCCGTGCGCGCCTTGGGCCAGGGGGCTACTGTCGGCGTTCTGGGAACAGGGGTCCCCAGACTTGCCTGCCTACAGCCTGCGGCGTGGCTCAAGGGGGGCCCAGCGTGGCCCATCTTCATCAACACAAGCTCAAGATCCCTCGCAAGGGGCCAAGCCTCGCGGGGAGGACAACAAGGAGCTTCCTCAGGCACGGCCTCGTCAGGCTGGCTCGCGAGGAGGCGGAGAGATCAAGGCGGGGTACCTCACGAGGTGCCCATGACGCTAGCCATGACGACCAAGGGAGCCAGGCGGGCGCCAGCCCGCGCAGTGTCCTCCTTTCCTCTTTGGTGCAAAGGGAGCAAGCGCAGGTGAGAGCATCAAGCAAGGACATCCATTTCGGTGCAACAAGACCAAGACCAGCCCAACGGCAGGAAGGAAGTCATTGTGGAGCCCAAGTAGGCGTCACCACCAGAGCCTTTGACAGGCGAGGACCAACTTTAGTCAGGATAAGTGTACTAGATGTTCCCCTTCAAAATGGCCAATTGTTGGCGCCCTTCCCGCTCAATATTTGGGAAGAGGCCCATGGCCTTTGCCTATAAATAGGACTAGCCACCCCCAGGGTAGAGGCATCTGGAAGAGAGCAATCAAGTAGCATCATAGCAAGAGAGAAGGGCGCTGAACTCCTCCTAGAAGTTCATCGTCCCAGTCAAGAACAGACCCTCGCGAGGCTGTTCCCCCTTGTATTGTTCATCATCATCAGCCCAAGAGGCAATCCACCACACCACAAACTAGAGTAGGGTATTACACCACAATGGTGGCCCGAACTAGTATAAATCTTGTGTCTCTCGTGTTGTTCCTTTCGTAGCCTAGATCCTAGCGTGGCGGTGAGGTGCAGGCAGGTAGAGGGCGAAATCTCCGCACGCACCCCAGTGTTCGAACCTCAAGGGTATGCCGGAACCCGAAATCCGACAGCGGAAACGAAATTTTTTGCAGTGATTGCTTCCGAGAAGAAGAAACATGAGGAGAAAAAAGACAAACAATCCGAAGGGATAGAGAGCTTAAAGGCCTAGCTATCGGCCGCTCAAAAAGACAATGAAAAGTTGTAGGGCGGCATGTTCGGTATGTCTTTTAAAACCATTAGAGAGACTCACGCTTGATCCATAATTCAGAATGTCATAATTCTGTTGCTGCAGGTCTATTTACTGGCCGGCCAGAAAAAGAAGTATCTGGATTCCAAGGTGACATGTTGAAGGAGCTGTCCATGGTGCATGAGTGGGCCCAGAAGGCCATGAGGAGTATGGCCAAGGTTTTATGGCCATCAGATACTCCTCTAGAAGGTATGGAGGGTTTGGCAAGCATGTTCAAAGGTGCCCGGTGCCGCTTTGAGCTATGCATGGAAGACGTCCTCCTGCCGTGAAGGCGCACATGAAGCCTGGGCAATGGTGAAAACACGCTTTACCAAGCTAGATCTAAATCATATGGCTCGAGTGGGACCGCAGGGACCGGACGGGAAATAAATTTCATTGAACTTGGTGTATGACCAAGTAATGATAGCTGCGAAATATTCGCAAGAAGACTGTAGGCTAGACAGTCTTATAGATGGAATAGAAAAGGAATAGGCATTTGATTCAATGTATTAATGTGTTGTATGATCATCCTGTATCTTCAACCGAACTTTGAAAAAATTGTCATCGCTAACTGTCGGCTTTGACCTCCAAACCAAAATGGTGGACTGTTTCCGGATAATATTATGAAATGCAAGAAACATTCACTATGTCCGGAAACCAGGCAACCCAGTCATTGTGCTCTAACAGACAAAGGTTTAGTTCGGGAGGTATGTTATATTACATGTGTAAGAAACATCTTCCAAGGAGAATAGCTCCATTAAGGGTTCCTTTCCTTGTGTTGGCATTAGTTATGCGTGCCTGAGCTTTGGTCCATATGACAGAAAAATTGTCCCGCAGTGTTAGAAGGGTTACAAGAATGTAACAATTTGTCGTTTGATTGCCGACAAATTATTCTCTTAAGAACGCTAGCTTTCGGCTTCACCCCTCTGAGGTACATGTCCGGATAACCCGGTTGTAACAATCGGAGAGGTGCTCCCTTTACGCCCTGGCCAAACAATCAGGAACGTAGGGCATAAACACAGGAGCAAGGCAACCTAGCTTGGCAAAAACTTAAGTCATAGAGGTGCATATAATGGAAAAAGAGTGTATATAAACAAATGACATATAAATTGTGATCTCTAGGCTCTGAATAATAATAAGCTTCAGTTTAAAGAGCCCCCAATCATGGTGGGGTGCATACATTTTAAGATGTGTACCCCTTAAGAGTTCGGCCTATCCGAACATATCCTGGGAAACGTATAAGAACGAGAAAACAAAAACAAAAGAGGGAAGGAAAAAGGCGAAAAAGAAACCGGACGAACTTATGCGTAGAATCTTCGGAGCCGAGCAGCGTTCCATGGATTCGGCTCTAGGTGATTATCCGATGCATTACAAAGGCGATAGGCTCCTCTTGTGAGAACTTCATCTATAATGAAGGGACCCTCCCATTTTGGTTTGAGCTTGTCCTTCTTCTTCTCTAGGAGGCGTAAAACAAGTTCGCCGACGTTATAAGTCTTGGCCCACACTTCTCTGCTTTGGTATCTTCGAGCCTGTTGTTGATAGAATGTGGAACGGGCTCTTGCAATATCGTGCTCCTACTCCAGACCATCTAGGTCGTCCAGCCGATCGAGCTCGGCTTCTCTCTCTTCATACATGCGTACTCGAGGTGAGTCATGAATAGTGTCGCAGGGCAAGACAGCCTCTGCGTCGTACACCGTGAAAAATGGTGTGTGTCCAGTCCTGCGATTGGGCGTGGTCCGCAATCCCCAGAGTACGGAATCGAGTTCCTCGACCCAGTATTTATCTGACTCCCGTAGGGATCGCACTAGTCTGGGTTTAATGCGCTCATTATCAGGCCATTAACCCGTTCGACCCGACCTTTTGTTTGAGGGTGGTATACAGAGGCATAATCGAGCTTAATGCCCAAGTTAGCACACCAATTTTTCACCTCATCGGTTGTGAAATTGGAGCCATTGTCAGTGATGATGCTGTGCGGGACACCATAATAGTGTACTACGCCGGATATAAAATCAATCACTGGCCCAGCTTCGGCCGTTTTGACCGGTTTGGCCTCTATCCACTTAGTGAATTTATCCACCATAACCAACAAATATTTCTTCTTGTGGCTTCCCCCTTTAAGGGGTCCAACCATGTCTAGCCCCTAGACCGGAAAAGGCCAAGTGATGGGGATTGTTCTTAAGGCAGTGGGCGGCATATGGCTTTGATTGGAAAAAGTTGACATCCCACATAGCGTTCCACCAAGGCCTGTGCGTCTGCTCAGGCCATTTCCCAAAAGCAACCTATACGGAAGGCCCTGCATACAAGAGCCCGAGCTGCAGCGTAATGGCCACCTAAGCCAGCATGTATTTCAGCCAAAAGTTTCTGCCCCTCCTCTTCGGAGATGCATCTTTGAGGGACTCCAGTAGTACTTTTCTTATAGAGTTCACCTTCGTGAACTTTGTAGGCTTTAGAGCGTTGAACTATGCGACGAGCCTCACTCTGGTCATCAGGGAGTTCCTGCCTATCAAGGTAGGCCAGGAAGGGTTCGGTCCATGGAGCAGTGATGACCATGATTACATGGGCAGAAGGTGTCCTTTCGGTGCCCGAGCCTCCGATGATATCAGAATTGTCTTTGGTGGCTGGGGGTATGATCGGCTCCGGACTAGTATTTCCTCTCTCGTCCTGCTATACCACGGATGGCTTGAAGAGCCTTTCCAAAAAGGTGTTAGGTGGGATGGGATCGCGTTTAGCGCCCATTCGAGCAAGGATGTCCGCTGCCTGATTACTGTCTCGAGCAACATGATGGAACTCGAGCCCCTCAAACCGTGCTGATATTTTGAGTACGGCATTTTGGTATGCCACCATCTTTGGCTCCTTTGCATCGAAATCTCCTTTTATTTGGGGTATTGCAAGGTTCGAATCCCCATGCACCTCTAGGCGTTGTATGCCCATAGAGACAACCATTCGAAGACCAGGTAGGAGTGCCTCGTATTCGGCTGCATTATTGGAGTCTGTATACATGATTTGTAACACGTAGCAGACTGTGTCCCCCGTAGGGGATGTTAAGATGATGCCAGCCCCTAGTCTGGCTAACATTTTGGAGCCTTCAAAGTAGACGATCCAGTTGGAGTATCTGTTGTATTCTTTAGGGAGTTCGGCTTCCGTCCACTCGGCAACAAAGTCGGCCAACACCTGAGATTTAATAGCTTGGCATGGCTTGTATGTTATTTCAAATGGTAAGATCTCAATGGCCCATTTGGCTATGCGGACGGTGGTGTCCCGGTTATTTATGATGTCATTCAGTGGTACTTCGGATGCCACCATGATCGAACACTCTTCAAAGTAGTGCCTCAGCTTCCAGGATTCCATGGAGACCGTATACGCTATCTTCTGATAGTGCGGGTATCGAGATTTGCATGGTGTAAGGACCGCCGATACATAGTACACTGGTTTTTCGATTGGGAATTTGTGTCCCTCTTCCTCTCATTCAACGACGAGTACGTCGCTCACCACCCGGTGAGTCACAGATATGTAAAGAAACATAGGCTCGCCAACACTTGGTGCGGCTAGGATTGGGTTTCCTGCTAACAAAGTCTTTATTTCTCCCAATCCGGCTATAGCCGCATCCGTCCATTCGAAGTGGTCGGTGCGTCGGATCTCGATAAAGTGGCAGCCCTTTTTCTCCCAATCTGGAGATAAAGTGGCTCAACGTTGCCACGCACCCAGCTAGTTTTTGGACATGCTTTAAGTATGTTGGCATTGTCAATTGTGACAGGGCTGGAATTTTGGCCGGGTTTGCTTTGATTCCTCTATTGGAAACAATGAACCCGAGTAGTTTCTCGGCTGGAACACCGAAGACACATTTGTCTGGATTGAGCCGTATGTCATATGTTCGAAGGTTGTCGAATGTGAGGAGTAGATCATCCACCAATTATTCGATGTGTTTGGTCTTGATGACTACGTCGTCCACATATGCCTCCGCTGTCTTACCAATTTGCTTTTCTAGACATGTTTGAATCATACATTGGTAAGTGGCGCCAGCGTTTTTGACCCCGAAAGGCATAGTGTTGAAGTAGAAAGGCCAGTATGGGGTAATAAATGCCGTTGCGGCTTGGTCGGACTCCTTCATCTTGATCTGATGGTATCCGGAGTAGGCGTCAAGGAAACACAATGAGTCGTCTCCTTCAGTCACATCAATGATTTGGTCAATGCGAGGCAGCAAGAAGGGGTCCTTAGGGCAAGCCTTATTGTGGTCTTTGAAATCGACGCAAAGGATCTAAGATTTATCCTTCTTCAGCACCATGACCAGGTTGGCTAGCCAGTCCGGGTGCTTGATTTCTCTAATGAACCCAACCTCGAGTAGTTCGGCTAGCTCCTCGCCCATAGCTTGTCGTTTGGGCTCGAAAAGTGCCGAAGTGTTTGCTTGACTGCTTTAAACCCCTTAATTATATTGAGGCTATGTTCGGCCAATCTGCGTGGGATTCCGGGCATGTCCGAAGGATGCCAGGCGAAGATGTCCCAATTTTCGCGTGGAAATGCTCGTAGGGCAGCGTCGACCATCGGATCCAGTTGGGCTCCAATGGATGTTGTTTTTTTAGGATCCGTCAGGTGTACTTGAAATTTGACTATTTCATCTGCTGGTTTGAAAGATGTGGATTTAGGCCTCTTGTCGAGGATTATATCGTCTTTGTCCACTTTGGAACACAGAGTGGTTAACTCTTTGGCCGGGAGGGCCTCGGATAGTGCCTCGAGAGCCAAGGATGCGGTTTTGTTTTCGGTACGGAGTGCTATATCCGGATCACTGGTGATAGTGATTACTCTGTTGGCCCCTGGCATTTTAAGCTCCATGTACCCGTAATGGGGTATGGCTTGGAAGCGTGCGAAGGCGTCCCGCCCTAAAAGGGCATGATATCTGCTATTGAAAGGGGCCACGTGGAAGAGCAACTCTCCAGACCTGTAGTTATCAGGCGTGCCGAATACTACATCGAGTTTGATTTTCCCCGAGCATCGTGCTTCTCGGCTGGGGATAATACCTCAAAAGGTAGTACTGCTTTGCTTGTCCATTTGCATTTTGTCGAGCATATCTTCGTAGATGAGGTTAAGTCCGCTACCGCCATCCATGAGCACCTTGGTGAGTCGAGAGCCATCCACAATTGGGTTAAAGACCAAGGCGGCTGGTGCTCGGACTGATCGGGCCCTTTGTTCATCATTAGCGGCGAAAGTTATGGCCGTATCGCTCCAAGGGTTCATTGCGGTTACTTAGTTGACTTTGGCGAGGTCGCGAAGCGCCCGTTCGCGCCAATTATTTGAAGAAGTCTCAAAGACCGTAAAGACATTGAAATCATCATCCTCCAAGGAATGCATCTCTGGAGTAGTAATGGTGAGGATAGCCTTGCCGCTCTTAGCCACTTGCCGGAGTACCCAACATGCCTGAAGGCTATGCATTGCTCGGTGTTGTATGTATCTGACATGGCTTGTCGAGCAGTTCGTCAAGGACGGTTCTATATCCCGTGAAGGGTTTATTTTTCTTGTCAATGGGCTTGTGGTCAGATGTTTCGTAAGGGTGCATCCGTTTTGCCCGTACGGTGGTTTGCTTAAAGGCAGGGGGTTCCCACCGGGCTGTCTGGGCTTTCCAGGAGCTTTCTATCGTGCAGTACTTCTGTACTATGTGTGCCAAATCTGTAAAGTATTGTATGCGGTGGCGGTTGAGGGCATTGAGAATTCCCTCGTTTGTACAGTTTCGGCAAAAAACTGAAACCGTGTCGTCGTCGCGCAAATCTTTAATCTTGTTTTTAACAAGGAGGAATCTGGCCCAGAAGTGGTGGACCATTTCCTCAAGTTGATGCCATACATACATTAGGTCACATATGTCTGGAGGGCCTAAATTTCTTGGTGAATACTGATTGTGGTGGGTGGGCGGGCTAAAATCCAAATCCCGACCCACGGTTGGATCCGGAGATTGAAGAATCTCCGTGGTCACCAGTTCAGGATCAGGAAGGTTTTGGTGGCTTTTGAGGTCAATGCCTGATCCTATGTTCGGAGTACATGAAGTCTCTTCCCGAGAATGGGTATCTGGCTCGCTGGGCTCGGAAATCTGAACATAGTTGGTTCTGAACTTAGGGGAAGAAGTGTCCTCGGCTCGTTCCTCAACGACCGCTACCAGATGGGTGATCAGTGGGGACTTGATCTCCCTCTGATCGGGTTTAAGCCCATCCGATCATCGTCTGTTGCGACCCCCAGGGCGGCGATGCGATCTAGCAGCTCGTTCAAAGACGAGACATCTGCCAGATCCATCTTTTCGGAGTGTTGGAGACATGTTTGGCGATTGTGGGGGTCGCTGTTGGCTTAACAGCCGAGCGGGCGCCCATGGTAAAACCGCCGAGCTGGAGGACCTGTCCTAGAGTTAGGGTCCTTCCAGAAGTAATATCATCATTAATGATGAGGCGAGCCATTGATCCCTATATCGAGAACACAAAGGAACTCTCAATGAAAGCACCAATGTCGGTGTCAAAATCAGCCGATCTCGGGTAGGGGGTCCCGGACTGTGCGTCTGAGGATCGAAGGTAACAGGAGACAAAGGGGACATGATGTTTACCCAGGTTCCGGCCCTCCTGATGGAGGTAAAACCCTACTTCCTGCTTGATTGTCTTTGATGAATATAGGGGTTACAATAGTCGATCTACCTCGATATCGAATGGCTAAACCCTAGTTGTCTAGCCTATGGCAATTCTTATAGCCTCTATGGACTAAACCCTTCGTTTTATATACACACCAGAGGGGTCTATGGTTACACAAAGTCGGTTTGTGAAGGACGGAAATTACATAGCCGGACACCAATCTCGCCGTCCATGCATAGGAGAGTCCTACTGGGACATGGGGAAGGACTTCCGCCTTGAATCTTTATGGCCCATCAGTCCGGCCCATACCAAATAGCCCGGACATCCGAGGACCCCCTAGTCCAGGACTCCGTCAGCTGGTTCCTCCTGCTGGAGGCGACGG